>NW_015169200.1:470472-486062 GCF_001447785.1 Gekko japonicus
GGAATAGCCTCAGGGGGGGCAAGACCCAAGGATAGACCAGAGCAAGTACGTCGCGCTCTTTGGGGGGTACTGCTGAAGTCAAGATCCTTTAGTTTTGATTTAATTTCTCTGAGCGACTCGTTTAACAATGAAGCCGTTATATCAATCCCCAAGGTTGTTAATTTCTGTGTAATTAGCTTTGATCGACTGCTCTTGTAGGTGTCGCCAGTGTTCCCTCTAAGCTATGGAGTCTTGTGAGCAGAAATTCTACTTTGTGAGCTACTGACATTAAAGTTATGAGCGAGTGATTTGGCTACTGCATAAATTAGTTTGCTCTGGAGCCATCCTTCCTGAGCTAAGACAAAAATGTGTGAGCCGGAGGCTAAAAAACTGTGAGCTAGCTCACACTAACTCAGCTTAGAGGGAACACTGGGTGTCGCAGGGGATTAAATGTGAGAAACCCACTTTATTCATGCTACCACCCTGGGCACTCTTCTTCACAGACAGTTTGAAAGCTGCAAGCCAGGCTCTCTTTTCCATTGACGGTTGGGCAAATTCAACCCTAAGTGCTGTTCCCGCTACACATCTCGGGTCTGCCGCAATTTCCCTCAGAAAAGTGTGTAGGGGTGAGTCAAGGATGTCAGATACACCTTCAATCCACACCGCGCACCCGTAAAGGATCTGCGGGGCAACTTTCGCATTGAAGATCTTAATGGCAGCTGGTACATGTTTAGAACCCTTGGAATAAAAGAATTTTTTAATCGCCTTAATTGTGATATTTGCAAGCTGCAATTATTTTTCCATACAAGAGGCTGGAGCCTGACAATTTCCCTTGCTCCCCCTCTCTCTGGGGAATGACCCACTTAATACCATTCCCCAGGGCCTCTTACTCTCAGGAGCTGCATTTCATGGAGATTAGTGGGCTGCAGTGAAGGGTGAAAAGGGCAGGAAAGTTCCATTCAGTGGATGGAAAATTGAGTCTGGATCCAACCCAACACTTGCGTTCTGCGTATCCACCCCCTTACCACTTCCTTTCCCCTTAACCGAAGACCTTTCCATACGACCTTGACCTTCCCCCCCCAGCACAAGTGACATAAAGCCGTTACCCAATGCTTGCAGGAGACCCAAATATCTGCCCTTCAAAATAGTAGCGCCATTTTCGTTTGATTGTTTCGATGCCTTTTCCTCAAAGCTGTGCTCCTTGGGTGGCAAAATGGCACTTGCCCTGCTCCTTTTGTGGAGAGATCGCATTTCCCCTGCATCTGAACAGCATGTTTTTGTGGATGGGAAAACGCAATCTGCATCCCCCTCTCTCTTCCCCTTGTGCTCCCAAGCCTGTCACATTGTGCTCGCAAGGATTCTGTAACAGCCTCCGTTGGCAACCACGTCCTGAGCGGTTTATGGCCCTTTTACCCTTTTCTCCTGTTTGAGCAGGAAATATAAACAGCCGGGAGAGAAAGTAGTAAATAAATATATAAATGAGACGTGGGGAAGGGCTCCTGGCTAAGTGGTAGAGCATCTGCTTGGCGTGCAGAGTGTCCCAGGTTCAATCCCCAGCATCTCCAATTTAAAAAATCAGGTAGTAGGTGAAGTGAAAGCTCTCCACTGGCACCTTGGAGAGCCGCTGCCAGTCTGAGTAGACAAGACTGACCTGGACCGAGGGTCTGATTCAGTATAATAAGGCAGCTTCATGTGTTTACCTTGGTCCCAAAGTGGTCCTGTGAATTTCATGGCCTGGGCAAGGACTGCCATCCAAGCCTCCCAAGTCCACATCTAACCCCACACCAGTCACCGGTTCTTTCTCTCCCTGCTGTTTTCTGTATGTCAGACAGAGGCTCTGGCCCTGAGCCACTGACTCGTCTTCTTCTTTCTCTCCCTGCTGTTTTAAATGTCTTGCTCAAACTGGAGAAAATGGTATAAAGTCCACAAAGTGGTTGCCGGAGAGCGGCTGTTCCAGGGACCCGGTGTAACATAAGTCAGGAAGTCCCCACCTTTTCGGAATGGTAACCCACAATTCCAAATTGACTTGTTATGGTGAGCCATTCCATTTAGCATTCCACTTGCTACAGTGGCCAACCAGATGTTTTTGGGAAACCAACCAACACAACACAAAGGGTGCAGCTGCCCCCCCATTAACCCCAGGCAAGTGGCAATCCAACATACACAATGGCCTTTTTCACATTACCGTTCTAAACCGATTGTTATTCATTGGGGGTTTCATACAGTAAATTTCCCTCTGTTCATAAGAACATAAGAACATAAGAGATGCCAATGTTGGATCAGGCCAAAGGCCCATCCAGTCCAACACTCTGTATCCCACAGTGGCCAGAAATACCAGTGCCATCAGGAGGTCTACCAGTGGGGCCAGGACATTAGAAGCCCTCCCACTGTTGACCCCCCCAAGCCGTCTCTGAAGCGCTATGGTCATTTCAAACACTGTCGCTTTCCCCCCCACCCTATTTTACCACATGATCTTCCTTGGACTTTTTTCTTTAACATTCTAAGATGAGCACTATAGCGCTAAACCAATATAGCACTGAGGTGCTATAGTGGCATCATTGAGATGCATTGACTCAATGGACTCAATACATCTCTATAGTGCCTGTGATGATTTCATGTTTTGGTGTGTGTGTTTCTTTAAATGTTTAGTGTGACTTCAGTAAAGTAATGAGAGTGATAGAGGGAGATAAGTGTGATGTGATTGGCTGATGACAGAGTGTGGGAGGAGAGATGTCTCTGAGGGGATTCAGTGTTCATGAAGAGACGAGTGTGGAGAGTTTTTTGAGAGAGTCTGTATGACAGAGGAAGCAGTTGGAGTTTAGCCTGTGTGGCTAAATGAAAGAGTTTAGCCTGTGTGGCTAAATGAGAGAGTTTAGCCTGTGTTGCCATATGAGAAAGAGAGTTTAGACTGAATGTCTAAGCCTATCAGAGTTAAGTTTTGGTGTTTGAGAGACTGTGTGTGATGCCAAGCTTTGTCAGTTATGTTTTCTTTCTTCAACATCAGTTCAAAAATATCCAGAAACTTATTTTGTTCTTTTATCAATAAACCATTATTTGTTTAAACTTATCCCAGCAATCAGTACAGTCCTTCCTCAGGGCCACATAGTCCTCTGAAAAGCCCAGACACTGGGTCATTCTAACAAAATAGAGAAATCTGGATTTTTTAATTCCTGGTGGCAGCAGAAATCTACTAAGTTCATGTACACAGAGTGGTTGATAAAGGAGAAACAGTCTCCCCAATAAGCGAGGATGCCACAGTGCCGCTGTAGCACTGGTGCTGCTATAGCAATTTAGCACTATAGCACTCACTTTAGAACATTATAAAAAGTTGCAGCGAAAAAGGGCAGGGGGGAAAGCAGCATTGTAGGAAGCACATTGGACATTTTAAACAGCACACCATAGCGATTCAGAAGTGCAACAAAGGGCTTGAAAATGGAAGAAAGCAGTTTCCCTCAAAAGTGGTTCAACCACGCTTTGGTTACCCAACGCAAGTGGGTTTCTATGAACAGGTAAATAAATTCTGCTGGCAGCCAGTTACTAAAACGGGTCTGTCTGAATTGACAGAAAAAACACATTAGTGCCAGCTAAGCTGCCAATAGTATGGTGTATGTTTCTCTTGCCTGTACATTCTTTCCCTTGCGCTTAATTGCCTCTTTGCTGCAACGCATATCTATCAAGACCACTGGAGGAGTTGCTGTGTCTGGAAGTCGTGGGAAGCTTTTTACCTATTTTGCTTCTGCAGCCGTTAGTTCTCAGCTTAATGCCCGCGCACGGGAACCCACCTAATTGGGTACTACGTGGGGGGGTGTATACGAATGCCCTATAACCTATTATGCGCATAGATCATCCACCATTCCTAACAGTGTTCATGTTACTGCATCTATGGCTTTTCAATAAAAGTAAAACCTTCCTGGAAGCGTGTACTTCATTGTTTTGCTGTGGGTCCTGACAATTAGCAACCAGTTACTAAAACAAGATACAAAGGCAGTTTGAAAAGGGTCAACCTTTCTGTATGGAGGTTACCTTCCAGCCTTTGACCACCCTCTCCTTCTCCGTTACTCCTTCTAATTGCCCCTAAGAGTCTAGAAAACTAACTCTAGTAACCATCCAGGACATGTTTTACTTGATCAACATGTGTATGCAGTATGTGTGTGCGTGTGGGAACTAACCAGTGTATGACATGAAAGGTCCTGTTTCCAGGGTCAGATCTTGGTTTCCAAAATATGAAAGGGAACAGTGGAAACAGCAGGGGTGACCATCAGAGAGGGCTGGCCTGCAACCCACTTTGGGAAGCTTCATGACCCACAGGTTGGGAAACACGAGTGTAAGTGGTTCCCTGCTGCCGGGGGGGGGGGGGGGCTGTGTATCTATATATGCCACCAGTCAGCTCCCTAGAGGAAGGGCAAAGAACCTGCTATACAAAACATGGTCTGAGTTTTGTTCAAAAGCCTGCATGTGGCAAAAGGAGGAAGACTTTGACAGCTCTCGGCCCTTGGCTGAACGTGTGGCTCGTAGCCGGGCAAGGAGAACCAGCCCCAACCCGGGGCATCAGATTGTATTTACTTGGGTGTGTTTGATTAAATCATATTTTGTAAGTTGATTTGATTTCCCATTGTGAGAAAAAAGCAGGCTAAAAATAAATATGTACGTACATAAAACCCTGTCTGTGGTAAGAGGTGGCAGGGGGTACTATAGGATTCAGTCAATTTCACCTCTGTGCCTGATGTAATTGACAGGTCTCTGAAGCAAAGCACAGCCTCCATTGGATTCCTGCCATCTGGGTGAAGATCTAGTATGGGGATTGCCAATGTTCTGTTTGTGGGCCCCATAGAACCTGCCAATGTGGCGCCTGGTGTCCACTTGCTTCTTCCACAAAGCAAAGAACCAATCCAGACTTTCCTCCACCTCCCTTGATCAAGTGGTGCTGAAGAAGAGCCCACAAGGCATCATCGTTCTTGTGGCCCTTTCTTACACACCCAGGGAAATGCTGATTGCCACTTTGGGGCCAGGAAGCCATTTTTCTCCGGGCCAATTTGGCGGGGGATCCTGGAGGTTTTTTGGACATCTTCTGGGCATGGAACAGTGGTCACTTGGGGGTGAGGGGGGAGGTATTGGTGAATTTCCTGCATTGTGCAGGGGGTTGGACTAGATGACCCTGGAGGTCCCTTCCAACTCCATGATTCTATGATACCATGATTCTATGATCGTTGTGCCTTCAGGGATTATACTCTTGGAAACTACTGCCTCCATCATAGAAAGATCCTTGGTTTGAAACCCCTTAAGATTCTGTGAAACCTCCCAAAGTTTTCTGATTTGTCCTAGTTCCACATAGCAGTCATTCTGTTCTGGCACTGCTATATAACATTAAGAACATAAGAGAAGCCAATGCTGGATCAGGCCAATGGCCCATCCAATCCAACACTCTGTTACACAGTGGCCAAAAATACCAGGTGCCATCAGGAGGTCCAGCAGTGGAACCAAGACACTAGAAGCCCTCCCACTCTTGCCCCCCCCAAGCACCAAGAAGACAGAGCATCACTTGCCCCAGAGCCCCTATCTATACCTTGTGGCTAATAGCGACTGATGGACCTCTGCTCCATATGCTTATCTAATTCCCTTTTGAAGCCGTCCATGCTTGTAGCCGCCACCACCTCCTGTGGCAGTGAATTCCATGTGCTAATCACTCTTTGGGTGAAGAAGTACTTCCTTTTATCCGTTCTAACCTGACAGCTCAGCAATTTCATGGAGTGCCCACGAGTTCTTGTATTGTGAGAAAAGGAAAAAAAAACTACTTCTTTCTCCACCTGCTCTATCCTAACATTCCGAAAGTGCTCACACGCTCAACAAGGTCTGTCAGAGTGAAGGGACCTTGGGGAGGAGTCTGCACAGGAGAATGTCTGAAGGGGGCATTCATTCCCTGATGCCCTTCAAGTGTGAGCTCTATGGAAATAATATCTCTGTTTGTATTGGTTTAACCCCAAGGTCTTAGGGTAGGGAAGTGTCAAACTGGAGTCTCGTTTGCCATGAGTTTCTTAATCGTCTTTGGGTGTATACTCATCATCCTGTTCGTCCTGGTTGGGAGGGGGGAAGTCTGAGAGTGTGTGAATGTGGGGATGTGGAGACTGCTTTGCTGGGAATAGCACTAGCTTGTAACTGCGTTTACGTGGGGCCTCCATTCACCGGGGAAGAATGCTTGCTTTGACCTTGAGGGCAGGGCTAACGGTGCATAGTAGATTTTAGCAGGCTGGATTTATTGGTGTAATTGGACTGACCGTAAGGGGGGGTGTCATTTGAATTATGTATAATATCAGAACTGGCACCAAGGGGAGTCAGTTCTGACACAGATCGTCTTCGCTTGAAACATCTTCGTCTCTCAATAAACAAATCACTGCCAAGAGAGTGTTGTTGGGAGTAAGTCTGTTCAGGAGTCTGACAGGAAGAGGGATACCAGCCTGCAGGTGGGACCTGGAGATTCCCCGGAATCACAACTCCTCCCCAGACTACAGAGATCAGTTCCCCTGGAATGGGTTAGCTCCAAAATGGTAGTAAGTGAGGTGAACAACCTCCGACCAGAGGTCTTGGAGAGCCATCAGCAATCATTGGAGACAAGCCTGACCTGGATAAATCAATGGTGATGTCTCAGAGCCCCAAATAGCCAGACTTAGCATCAGGCAGTTTCATGCATGTGATACTGCCAGCCATTTCTTCTGGCTTTTTCCTACGCTCTTTGACTTTGCCACCTTTCTTTAGCCTCCCTGTTTAGATTATATATGGCCGTCAAGAGCTATCAGTTCTTTTTATTTTGCGTATTACTTCGACTAATGCAAATTGCTTTTGCAGCCTCACTGGGACTCAGGCATGTTGAACACCTCGGCACCAACCACTTGGACAGAGCCAAATCTATGCACAACTATAGTTTAGGACCTCATTGAGAGGGTCTGGGAATGCCAAGAAAATTACTGTCAAAATAATACATGATTTTTGGCAGTAGATCAAGATGGGCAGCCATGTGAGTCTGTCTGCAGCAGTAGAAAAGAGCAAGAGTCATGAAAGAAAGCTCACACCCTGCCACAAATGATGTTGGTCTTTAAGGTGCTGCTGGACTCTTGCTCTTTTCTCAGGAGAATGAAGTTTGAGTCCCGTGCCACTTTTAAGACCAACAAAGTTTTGTTAAAGGTGCCACTGGATTCAAACTTTGTTCTGCTGCTTCAGACCAACATGGCTACCCACCTGGATCTTTTCTCCAGTAGTGTGCATTTCCTGGGGACAAGGCTTTTACAGAGGTGGTGTCCCTTTTGTGGAAGTCCATCCCCAGCAAAGCACATTTCTGTCAAACCGTGCTCTGCTTAGTTTGCCATAGATGCTGGGGGGGGAGGGGCACATTCCTGTGGGGAGGGGAGGGGAGATGGTGTAAGTGGGAAACTTTCACTTGTAGAGGCAGTAATTTTCCTTAAGACACCTTCCTCTCACAGAGGGATGACCTCAAGCCTTTCTGTGCCAGCTTACACTTAGATAAAGGGATCATATATTCCCTGGGGGGTGTGTGTGTTTGGCAATGGCTAGCCAGGGCGAGTGTGACGTGTGATTGGTTAGGGAAAAAGGAGTCTTGTTTGAATTATCTATATCTGCTAAGGTACGCACCAAAATCACAAGTTCTAACATGGTTCAGTTCTGCTCTGGATCTTGCATACGTCTCAATAAACGTATCATTGCCAAAGAGGGTGCTGTCAAGAGTAACTTGACCAGGAGTCTGACCATTTCAGAGAATAGCTGTGTTAGTCTGTGGCCGTTTCTGCTCTCTCCTTTTAATCCACGTTCACTGTGGTGCCCTCCAAGCAATTCTGCACTAAAATCGAATCCAAACTTCTTTTTATTGCATTCCCCCCCCCCCCCCTCTTAACTTACATCAGCCCCGTTTCAGCCTGCTGTTGCCCTGGATTATTTGGCGACTGTTTTGCCGTGGACTTAAATTTCCTCAACTCGAGCAGGTAGAGAAAGAGGTACTTTTCTCCCTTTCTCACAGTACAAGAACTCGTGGGCTCTCCATGAAATTGCTGAGCGGTCGGGTTAGAACAGATAAAAGGAAGTCCTTCTTCACCCAAAGAGTGATTAACACATGGAATTCACTGCCACAGGAAGTGGCGGCGGCTACAAGCATGGACGGCTTCAAAAGGGAATTAGATAAGCATATGGAGCAGAGGTCCATCAGTGGCTATTAGCCACAAGGTATAGATAGGGGCTCTGGGGCAAGTGATGCTCTGTCAGCTTGGTGCTTGGAGGGGGGGTCAACAGTGGGAGGGCTTCTAGTGTCCTGGCCCCACTGGTGGACCTCCTGATGGCCCCTGGGATTTCTGGCCACTGTGTGACACAGAGTGTTGGACTGGATGGGCCTTTGGCCTGATCCAACATTGGCAAATCTTATGTTCTTATGTTATGTTCTCTTATGAGCACTGAGAAAATCCAGAATGGCAGGCAAATGCAGAAAGGGTCTGTCTGTAGCAGTAGAAAAGAGCAAGAGTCCAGTAGCACCTTAAAGGTTGTGGTCACACGCGCCAGATAAAGCGGGAGGGAAGCAAGGCTATTTCCTCCAGAGGAACTTGACCCGCAATTACACAATCACACCTCCCTTTGAAGCTGCAGGTGCAGCCCGCCCCTGTGTGATCAGACGCAACTGCTGGTGAGTCAGGGTTTTGGGGGAGGGGTTGCTATTTGTTTCCCATGCACTTAAACGAGGAATCGATGAATCGCACCTCCGCACCGAGGGCTCCCTATGGAGTTTGCGATGATGCACAGAGGTCATTTCGGGGGGGATCGCGGGGGATCGCAGTTCCCCCGGGTGAAGTACGGGGGCGGGGCACATGACGAAGCCCCGCCCCCCGCTTCCAGCCCTCATTCAGCCAGGAGGAGGCAGGAGAAGAGGGAGGGTAAGTTGCTTCCTCCCTGCCTCTCCCCACCCCTGCCTGCCTGGGGCCAGGGAGGGCCTTCACGGGGCTTCCTTGCACTCCCACTGGCCTTGCAGGTCCACCGCCGGGCCCCTCATGGGGCTCGGCAGTGGAGCTGCAAGGCCGGCAGCGGCGGCCGGGACCGTTGGGGGCGGGGTGTGTGGCCTTATGACACACTTCCGGTGATGTCAGGGGGTGTGGCCTTATGACACACTTCTAGTGATGTCAGGGGGTGTGGCCTTATGACACACTTCCGGTGATGTCAGGGGGTGTGGCATATGCTAATGAGTTATCCTAATGAGTTCCCCTAGCTCTTTTTCTACGAAACGACCCCTGATGATGCGCATACTGAGAAGAGGGGGGGAAATAACGGCACGGAGTCAGGGTGGCCTGATCAGACCATCCCAATGGCATGAGAGAGCGCTGGAGCAATCAGACAGGGGAAAGTCCATCCGTGGCTCGTTGCAACCCGTTCACTACCGGATTTTCCCCCATGTCGTTTAACTCTGCTTCTGTGGCAGAGCAGAAAGGGTTGCCGATGGCTGCAGGACGCTTCCCAGATGTTGCCGTCTGATCACTCCCTTTAAATCCGCCCGGCATTTGTGCCTCTGTTGGGTCCAATTGTGTGTACTTCTTCACCCAAAGAGTGATTAACACATGGAATTCACTGCCACAGAAGGTGGTGGCGGCTACAAGCATGGACGGCTTCAAAAGGGAATTAGATAAGTATATGGAGCAGAGGTCCATCAGTGGCTATTAGCCACAAGGTAGAGATAGGGGCTCTGGGGCAAGGGATGCTCTGTCTACTTGGTGCTTGGGGGGGTCAACAGTGGGAGGGCTTCTACTGTCCTGGCCCCACTGGTGGACCTCCTGATGGCACTGGTATTTCTGGCCACTGTGTGACAGAGTGTTGGACTAGATGGGCCATTGGCCTGATCCAACATTGGCATCTCTTATGTTCTTATGTGTATGATCGCAGTCAAAGGCTAACAAAATTTGTGGCAGGGGATGAGCGTTCATGAACCACTGTTCACTGCTTCGGATATTACGTTATGGAGACTCTAAAACTTGACACATGTTAGGGCCACAGTATGTCTTCAGCTGTTCCTGTACTTTGATCTCCTTACTCCCTGGAAGCAAATACCTGGGGGATTACTCATAAACCTTTATACAGGGGTGTCAAATATGCGGCCCGGGGGCCGGATCAGGCCATCTCCTGCTTCCAGTTCTGCTGCTGCTGCATCGTAGCTTGCTTCAGCAGACTCTCTTAATCACTCAGCCATTTCATGTTTTAACCTGGGTCCTGGACTCAGAACTCTGAGCGTGAGACTTCTCTGGTGAATGTCAACAAATCCAAAGTAGGTTTGCAGCTTACAGAGCTAATGTTTTAAGCATGTTTTTATTTTAAATTTAAAAAACCCCTTTGCGTTTGTGTCCTTTATAAAGTTTATATCTCTGCTCCCTAGCATTTCATTTTATAACACACACATGACCCAGCCCAACAAGGTCTCATTTATGTCAGGTCCGGCCCTCGTAACAAATGAGTTTGACACCCCTGCTTTTAAAGGTTCTGAGACACAGAATATATGAAGAAGAAGAAGAGGAGATTGGATTTATACCCCGCCCTTCACTTGGAGACTCAGAGCAGCTTACAAACTCTTTTCCCCTCCCCTCCCCACAACAGACACCCTGTGAGGTGGGTGGGGCTGAGAGAGCTCTGACGCAAACGGCTCTTTCAGGAACAGCTGTGCCCGAGCTTGTGACTGACCCAAGGTCACATCAGCAGGTGCAAGTGGAGGAGTGGGGAATCAAATCCTGCTCTCCCAGATTAGAGTCCGCGCACTTAACCACGACACCAAACTGGCTGAAGAGAGGCTGAAGGGAATGGATCCACCCAGGGAAGTGGATCCACACAGCCTACAGGGGAAAGACGACGCTTCAGAAGTCACTTACCAGAATGTGTCCTTAAGTGACCGGTGAGGGCATCTCTCCTCTGGCAGGCATAGCTGCACAGATGGCACTTGAACGGCTTCTCCCCAGTGTGAAGCTTAACATGGCGGAGGAGGTTGCCCTTCTGAGTAAAGGAGGCCCCACACTGGTTGCACTGGAAGGGACGCTCACCTTCAAGACGACATGCGAAAGAGAGAGGAGAAAGCACTTAATGGTTACTGGCAGGGCTATTTTTGGGCAGGAACGCACAGGAACGGAGTTCCGGCTGGCTCCGGAGTTGGCCACACCCAGCAGGAACTCATCAGCATAATAGGCCACACCCAACAGCAGAAACTCATTAGGATTGGCTACATTAGGGGTGTGTGGCCTAACATGCAAAGCAGTTCCTGCTACAAAATATGCCTAATATGCTAATGAGATGTGCTGTCAGGGGTTTGGCCTAATATGCTAATGGGTTTATGCTGTTGGGTGTGGTCTATTATGCTAATGAGTTCCTGCTGGGCTTTTTCTACAAAAGAAGCCCTGGTTACTGGGAGAGAATTCCTCCCACTCACATGGCTTCGGCCCTGCCTTTCCTTCAAGGAGATCAGGCACATGCTGCTTTGGAAGGTGGCCTTTAGGGCCTTAGACCCTCCTCTGACCAAATGCTTTTGACCCCGCTCTTACCTGGGGAAGGCCTAAAAAGCAATTACCGGTGTGGCTTCGCTTGTGAACCATCAGGACATTGATGCTGACACAGGCCAGTCCACAGATGTCGCAACTCATCTTTCCGCTAGCCGGCCGGATGAGGTCGTAGGGCCCAGAGTGTCTCTCTAGCTTAATGTTTTCGTATTCTCCATAATCTTGCTGGCAGTTATAAAGGATCCCGGGATCTTCTCGGGTTTCCATCGGCTCTGGATTCAAATGGCACTCTTCCTTTTCGGCATATTCACCCTTGACTGGAGATGGGGGCAGGAGGAAGGAAGGCGTGTTAAAAAGGAAAAGAAAATAGGTAGGCAAAAGCCGAGACAGAAGGAAGAAGAAGATGGACACACCGTGTTTCCCTTTGCAAACGGCGTTTAAAACTATTCTAAATCATTCTTTTCTAAGATTTATTTTGTGTGTGTGTGTGTGGGGGGTCTTCTTCCGTATCTCCTTTTTAAAAACTCCACCTACCTGAATTCACAGCATTAACAAAAAGAGAGAAAAGGAGGAAAGAAAGAAAAGTGAACGCAAAAAAGAAAGAGAGGAAGAGCTTTTTCGCACTCGACACTTCTTTTGGCGCCATCCTAAACAGGTTGACAGAGGGTGCGTTCAGATGCGCCATTTGATCTGGTGTCGTGACTGTTCACCAATGGATTTTATATGCACGATCACACAGTCAACATCCCCAGCCATTGGTTTCTGGCTCGAAACCCCTTTTAAACCGGAGTATTTTGTTACCAGGTCCCAAGTGGTGTTTTCTCAGTTCTCCCATTTAAAGCCGCATTTCCCCGGTGTCAAGCCACTTCCAGCCTGCTCAAAAGCTGCCCGAGGCTTCCGCTTTTCACCCACCATTTTTTTTAATGCATCGGCGGTGTGTGCATAGGCAGAGCTCCGCTACCGCGTTTATAAAACCCACATTTAAATGGTCACTCGTTTTAGCGTTTAGATGAGTTTGGGATCTCACGGAGGCCATTTTCGGGTCAGAAGTTTAAATGGAAGTTTTTTGTTGAAGGGCTTGGATTGATTCGCCCTGGTGGTTCTGTGCATGCGCCATGATAGTTTTCCCCATTCTATGGATGAGCGCCTATGTGCATGCGCAAACTGAGAAAAAAATTAAAAACCCGCTGACACATGCTCCCGCACTTCGGTAGTGTAGACACCGGGGAGTGATGTGACTGCACAGTGAGGCAGGATAAGGGAGGTAAGTGTGTTCATGATTATCCAGATCAAAAATAATCGCGTCCGAACCAGACCAGTTTAAACCGCTCTCAGCACACTGTCTGAACACACCCTTAGAATCCTTCTCCGTTCTATTGGGCAGGGAGGGGTTAATCCCAGGAAAGCATTCTCAGGATTGTACTGTTATTGGCCTCTGAGTTGCTTAACGGGGCGGGGGTTGGTGGGAGGGGTAACATCAGCCTGCTACCTAGAGTTGCCAACTTCTGGGTAGTAAGAATTAACCACCAATGGATGTACAGCGTATGCAAGTATGCAAACCACCAAACAAAACTGTACAAAACCAATAGACAGCAAACAGTGTCCTTAAAATGAATTATTATTTTCTATTGCCATCCTTTTTCAAAGAAGTTATCAACCACCCCCTCTTTGTCTCTAAACATAGTCACAAAATGGATGTGGCCTATAGGTCATATTCAGGATATATAAAGAAAAATAATCTGCCTGGGGAAATTGTGGTAAGATTCTTGAAGAGGCATGTGAGGGATGCAATCCTGAAATCAGTATCCAGAGCACCTCTGAAAGCTGGGGAGGATGCTATCAGAACATTGAAAGACATTCCAGGGAGCGGTGGCGCAGGCGGTAAGAGATGCCTGCACGTACATCTGGCTGAACAGCTTCGGTGAGCACCCGGCCCTTTGTCCCAGCTCCCGTCTACCCAGCGGCTTGAAAGCCCATTAAAGAGCAATTAGACTAATGGGTACCTGCTACTAGAGCGGGGGGGCACCTGTCCCTGTGATGCAGTGGCGAGCAGCGAAGTAAAGCAGTGGTCGACGGCGGCGGTGGAGAAGAAATGGTGGCTGGCGAGGAGCAAGCGATCGAAGGGGCCGGACCAGCTGGTCCGGAGGCGGAGCAACGCAGCAGGCCGGAGCCTCATCAGCCAGAGGCCGCAGCAGAGCATGTGCGGAAATGTGGTTGGTCCTGGCCGGAAATGAATCGCTACAGCTGGAATTAAGGGAATTCCAAAAGACCAGCACCAGGAAAGGACGCCGCTGACTACCACCCGCAAGAATAGGACAACAATCAAAGATCCGCTGGAAAAAAAGGGTGCCTGGTAGGGTTGTCACCACCCCTGTATGTTTGTGGCCCTAGGTTAGACTCGGTAAAATGTGATTAGCACGCTCTGTAAGCTGCCTAGAGACCCTTAGGGGTTAGGGCGGGATAACAAATCGAAGTAATAAAATAAATAAGACAAAGAAGAAAGAAATATAAAGACTTAATTCTTTTCCTACAGACAAACGCAATTGGATATAAGTGGTTAACTCCAGAAGGCGTAATCTTCAAAATTAAGGATAAAAAAAGAAAAGATTGACTCTGTTCAAAAAGCCAGGGAATTCTTGGCTTCCGGTTTGGACTTCGCAAATGGCGGACGCATCTTCGGGACGCTCCCGGAGTCGTTTCGCCCACGCGCGGCAAAGGGGGGGAATCCGCACAAGCGGAGACCCTAAGGAGCCCCAGGCAGGATGCTCCGATCCGGGGCATGCAGGAGACGTGCCTCTTTCCCGATCAGATGGTCGGAAAGTGAGGCTTGCCCCATGCCCCAATGGCCCTAGCCGCGGCAGTGCCCCGTACGGGGACTAGCAGAGCCGCCGGTTGTCACCGGGTGATTAAGCGGACGAGCGTTTAAAAGAAGATTTTCGGCTAAAACTGTGAGTTGCCAGTCGAAACGGGAGAAAAAGAATTGACCACGCTCCCCCCCTTTTTCGAAAAACCGCAAGGGAGGAGGGAGGAGATTCCCCGCCCACCCTACGTAACAAAGACTGATTGAACAGGAAGAGAGAGGGGGAGTGAAAATTGAAAAGAGCAGTGTTACCTTATGGTGAATTGTTAGAAGATATACAGGAAATTTCATCTTGTAGTTGCGCGGCACGAACTTTTAAAAAGTAAACAAAAAAACAAGATGTGGAGCCAGAAAAAGTTTCAGGACAAGCCGGCAAAGAAGCTGGGAGGAACTTCCGGTGCTGGCTCCCGCCTCCTGGAGCCGGCTGTCAATCAACAGGAGAGCGAACTTCTGCGCCCTCTGCTGGAGCAAATGCAAAAGGTCAACCAAACTTTGACAAATATGGAAGGTGTCCTCAATACTCAACAGACTCAGTTAAATGACACAGCTAAGAAAATGGAGGAAATCGCGCAAAAGTGCCTGGTCTCAACAGAAGATACTCAAAAGGTCAAGAAAAAGGTGGAAAAAATAGAAAAACACCAAGAGATGCAAGACAAAAAGTTAATGATGCTTCAAATGGAAAAATCAAATTTGACTCTCCGATTTCAGGGCATAAAAGAACTGGAAAAAGAGGATCTCCGAGGTATTTTAGCGGAAGCCTTGGCAACACTCACTGGCTGGTAAGTGGAAAAAATAAGCGAGGAAATGGATCTGGTTTACAGAGCCTATTCCAATTTTACAAGGTTGAATAACCTGCCGGCAGAAGTGGTGGTCAAGTTTACAAAGCAGAAAGTTCGGGATCAAATACTAAAAGCATCTTCATCAATGCCCATGAAGATTGGAGAGCAAACAATCAGGATTTTGAAGGATGTTCCATTTGAAATTCGAATGAAAAGGTAAGCATACAAAGGACTGAACTTATTCTTGCAGAACCATCAAACTAACTATCGCTGGTTGATTCCAGAAGGGCTCACTTTCAAGTTCAAGGACAAAAGAGAGAAGATTGACTCCATCTTCAAAGCTCAAGACTTTTTGAAGAGGCACGCCAGCTCGGAGGAAGCAGCACTCGCCACGGAATTGGACAGTGACAGAGACAGCGGCTCGGAGGGGGAAGTCAAAACCCCGGAAGATAAAGGAGC
>NW_015169200.1:486397-497490 GCF_001447785.1 Gekko japonicus
AATAATAATAATAATAATAATAATAATAATAATAATAATAATAATAATAATAATAATAATAATAATAATAATAATAATAATAATAATAATAATAATAATAATAATAATAATAATAATAATAATAATAATAATAATAATAATAATAATAATAATAATAATAATAATAATAATAATAATAATAATAATAATAATATCAGAATAAATCGTGCAAAACAGTAAAACACTGCAGAACAAAGTTTATAAAGGCTGCGGTCACACGGAGCATTAGGCACACTAGAGAGACAGAAGATCTGGGAAGCGTAGAGCTCCCGTGGCAAACCCGAGGCTTGCTGCCGAAGATGCACTAGTACCTCGGAGGTACTAGTTTCCGGTAACCACGGGGCAAGGGCGGGCGTCTGATCGCATTTCCGGTGGTAGTTCCAGCACCCGCCCATGCCCCCTCGTATAAAGGTTTTTTTTCCCAACTGTCCATGGGATGTGCACGAGCACCCAATGGGGCATGCGCACACTTCGGTGTCCGGAGAAAAAAACACCCGTTTGCTGCGCTGCGGTGCTTCTTTGCCGCGGCGCAGGATTGTGGTGTTCTCGGCACCTCCCCCACCACAGGACCTCCATGGGACCTCCATGGTACGTCTGGTGGCGCAACCGCACGTTATTTTGCCCCGGGGCAAACAGCCACGCTCCCCCCCGCATTTTCCTGCCCGTGTGCCCGCGGCCAAAATTTATTTGAGAGGACCTGACTCAGGAACAGAAGTCAGCTTCGGGGAAAAGTATTGAGACGGAACAGTATTCCACCACTCCAATAACGCATCCAAGGCTACAATCCCAAGCACAATTTCCTAGGAGCAAGCCCTCTTGAATAAAATGGGAATTACTTTTGAGCAGTGTTCCCTCTAAGCTGAGTTCGTGTGAGCTAGCTCACAGTTTTTTAGCCTCCAGCTCACAGATTTTTGTCTTAGCTCAGGAAGGATGGATCCAGAGCAAACTAATTTACGCAGTAGCCAAACTGCTCACTCACAACTTTAATGCCAATAGCTTAGATAGTAGAATTTTTACTCACGACTCCACAGCTTAGAGGGAGCACTGCTTCTGAGCAGACCCGCTTATGTTTCATTGATGTCTAAAACCTCTATGCCTTCTCTCCAGTGAACCTGCCCAAAGCAGCTTACAAAATAAAGCGTCATACAAATCTAAAACCTCATGAAAATTGTTAATTAAAACGCAGGATCAAAAACCCAGCCAAGAAAATAAAAACACTGAAATGTTGGACAGACTTAAAATCAGTCTCACACAATTCTCAGGTCGAAAGCAGATTACAAAAAGGATGTTAAAGCCCAGGTGAGAAGAGAAGTTCTAGCCTGGTGCCTAAAAGAGAGTAGTGGAGGTGCCAGGCAGGCTTAAGGGTAAGTGCATTCCACAGGAGAGGTGCCACTGCTGAAAAAGCCCTGTCTCTGGTCCGCACCTGCCTCACCTCTGCCAGTAGGAGCAAAGAGAGCAGATCTTGGGAGGAAGACCTTAGCAGGTGGGATGGACAGTACGGGAAGAGTGGTCTTCTTCTTTGAAGCTGTGGCCAATATGCAACCCCAAATTGCCTCTTTTCCAGGGCTAGCCCAACTGCTAGGCCAACCTAGGTGATCATTTAAGGTGCCAGATTTTGTTGTTGTTCAGTCGCACAGCCAAGTCCGGCTCTTTGTGACCCCATGGACCACATCACACCAGGCCCTTCTGTCTTCCGCCCTCCTCCGGAGTTCGCTCAATTTCATGTTCGTTACATCGATGAAACTGTCTAACCATCTCATCCTTTGCCGTCCTCTTCTTCTTTGACCTTCAGACTTTCCCAGCATCAGGGTCTTCTCTAGTGAGTGCTCCCTTTTCATTTGGTGGGCAAAGTATTTGAGTTTCAGCTTCAGTATCTGACCTTCCAGGGAACAGTCAGGGTTGGTTTCCTTTAGGATTGACTGATCTGATCTCCTTGCAGTCCAAGGGACTCTCAAGAGCAGGGGTGTCAAACTCATTTGTTATGAGGGCTGGATCTGACATAAATGAGACCTTGTTGGGCCGGGCCATGTATGTCATAAAATGTAATGCCAGGTAGCGGAAATATAAACTTTATAAAGGACACAAACACAAAGGTTTTTTTAAAAAAATTTAAAATCATGCTTAAAACATTAGCACTCTTGCAATATTTTGTTTATTTAAGAACATAAGAACATAAGAGATGCCAATGTTGGATCAGGCCAAAGGCCCATCCAGTCCAACACTCTGTGTCACACAGTGGCCAGAAATACCAGGTGCCATCAGGAGGTCCACCAGTGGGGCCAGGACATTAGAAGCCCTCCCACTGTTGACACCCCCCCCAAGCAAAGCTGCCACCACTTCCTGTGGCAGTGAATTCCAAGTGTTAATCACTCTTTGGGTGAAGAAGTACTTCCTTTTATCCGTTCTAACCCGACCGCTCAGCAATTTCATGGAGTGCCCACGGGTTCTTGTATTGTGAGAAAGGGAGAAAAGTACCTCTTTCTCTACCTGCTCTTTCCCATGCATAATCTTATAAACCTCGATCATGTCACCCCTCAGTCGTCTTTTCTCCAAGCTAAAGAGCCCTAAGCGCTTTAACCTTTCCTCATAGGGAAAGTGTTCCAACCCTTTTATCATTCGAGTTGCTCTTTTCTGCACTTTTTCCAAAGCTATAATATCCTTTTTAAGGTGTGGTGACCAGAATTGCACACAGTATTCCAGATGAGGTCGCACCATTGATTTATATAGCGGCATTATGATATTGGCTGATCTGTTTACAATACCCTTCCTAATAATCCCCAGCATAGCATTGGCCTTCTTTATTGCAGTCACACACTGTCTCGACATTTTCAGTGAGTTATCCACTACAACTCCAAGATCTCTCTCTTGCTCAGTCTCTGCCAGTTCAGACCCCATCAACGTGTATTTATAGTTAGGATTTTTGGCTCCAATGTGCATCACCTTGCACTTGGCCACATTGAACCCCATTTGCCATGTTGACGCCCACTCGCCCATCTTTGACAGATCCCTTTGGAGTGCCTCACAATCCTCACTGGTTTTCACCACCCTGAACAACTTTGTATCATCCGCAAATTTAGCCACTTCACTGCTTACTCCCAACTCCAAATCATTAATGAACAAGTTAAAAAGCAGTGGACCAAGTACTGATCCCTGTGGTACCCCACTGCTTACCCCCCTCCACTGGGAGAACTGCCCATTTATACTCACTCTCTGTTTTCTATTAATTAGCCAGTTTTTGATCCATAAAAGGACTTGTCCTTTTATCCCATGATTTTTGAGCTTACTTATGAGCCTTTGATGAGGAACTTTATCAAAAGCTTTCTGGAAGTCAAGGTAAATAATATCTATTGGATCCCCCTTGTCCACATGTTTGTTCACCCCCTCAAAGAACACTAATAGGTTAGTGAGACAAGATCTTCCCTTACAGAACCCATGTTGAGTCTGCCTCAATAGGTTTTGTTCATCTATGTGCCTACTAATTCTTTCCTTAATAATGGTTTCCACCAATTTACCCGGTATCGACGTCAGACTGACTGGCCTGTAATTTCCCGGATCTCCTCTGGAACCCTTTTTAAAGATGGGAGTGACATTAGCTACCTTCCAGTCCTCAGGAATGGAGGCTGATTTTAAGGAAAGATTACATATTTTTGTCAGGAGATCCACAAGTTCACATTTGAGTTCTTTCAGAACTCTCGGATGTATGCCATCTGGGCCTGGTGATTTATCAGTTTTTGAGTTGTCTATCAGTTTTAGGACCTCCTCTCTCGTCACCTCAATCTGACTCAAGTCTCTCAACACCCCTCCCGAAATCAGCGGTTCTGGAATGGGCAATCTCTTCTCATCTTCCACAATGAAGACAGAGGCAAAAAATGCATTTAGCTTCTCAGCCATTTCCCTATCATCCTTCAGTACGCCTTTTACCCCTTGGTCATCCAAGGGCCCCACTGCCTCCCTGGCTGGTTTCTTGCTACTAATGTATTTGAAGAATGTTTTATTGTTGGTTTTTACGTTTTTTGCTATATGCTCCTCATATTCCCTTTTTGCCTGCCTGACCACAGACTTGCATTTTATTTGCCATAGCCTGTGTTCCGTTCTATCAGCCTCACTGTGAATAGCTTTCCACTGTTTAAAGGAATCCTTTTTACCTTTTACAGCTTCCATTACTTTGTTAACCATGCAGGCTTTTTTCTATACCTATTTGTGCCTTTCCGAACCTGCAGAATATATTTTTTTTGAGCTTCTAGGATCGTAGTTTTAAATAGTTTCCAAGCTTCCCCAGTGGTTTTTGAATGGTGAAAGTTAAAAGTAATGGCTGGTCTATTTGAAACAACAGGTTTGGAATATCTGTAATGTTTTAACTGAAGGTTGAGGGAAAAATTTATAGGACAGTTTGATTTCTAGAGTGGGCTTTGCAGGAGAAAAAAAAGTAATGGGCTGATAACCTAGAGAAGATGTAATGATTTACTATTGTGAAAGAAAAGATGGAGTTACATAAAGTAAGGTGAAAATATATTGGCACTGTAAAGCTAAGAAAAATATAAAATACTACGTTTAAGTTTGCAACTATATGGGATTTTGAAAGCTAAAAAGGTGAAGGAATATTTTAAAGGGACCAAATTATTGTTATACAAGAAAAATGTGACTAAATTAGAACTGTTAAACTGTTGAAACACCTGTTTCTCTACTTTTCTATTTTTATGATTATAAAACTGACTAATAAGAGGGTAGCATAGATAAAATGAAATATAGCAGATAAGATATAGAAAAATAAACTATATATTTCCTTCTTCCTTTCTCTTTCTATACTCTGAACTTATACATAATATATCAATGAGACAAAGTTTTATTCAAAGGGGAACCTTAAATGTTAAGAAATACATGTCTACATACTATATCTTTATTCTTTTTTTCCCTTTGAACCTATACTGACATTTGCAAAATGATTGACTAAGAATATAATCTGTAGTTATAAATATTGACTATTTTTATTGTTCCAATTGAATGGTGAAAGGTAGGAACAAAAAGCAAAAAATGAAGAAAAAGAAAACGCGGGGGGGGGGGGGGGGGGGGGGGATGCAGCTTGGGTCAAACATCACAGACAAGAATCAAGAGGTAATAAGCAAATCTCAGTTGACATATGAATCAGCAATGTGAGTGATGACTCAAAGGGAAATATAGCTTCTTGGATAGGCAGAAAGGGTCCATGTAACTTCTGGGAGGTCCTTTTTCTAACCATTCGGTTACTCTAAAAAAATCCTTACAATTTTCTCCTGCAGATTTTGATGATCTTCTCTGCATAAACTATAGGGCCGACTCCACACAATCACTTGCCCTGGGTGTCACCCCCCCCCCCCCGAAAAATTTCCCCCCCCCCCCCCCGGATAACATCCGCGGAAATTGATCAGTTCCCCACATGTTGGTCTGGATCGGCAATTGACTCGAATCTAATGGCGTTTCTCCCCGGATTTTCCATCTCCGCTATTTTCAGGATCTTTTTTTTACTACGGGGTTGAAGTCGGGGCATTGTAGTGTGGGGCCACAGGCACACGGGCAGGAAAATGCGGGGGGGGGGAGTGTGGCTGTTTGCCCCGGGGAAAAATAACGCGTGGTTGCGCCAGCAGACGTACCGTGGAGGTCCCATGGAGGTCCCGTGGTAGGGGGGAGGTGCCGAGCACACCACAATCCTGCGCCGCAGCAAAGAAGCGGCGCGGCGTGGCAAACGGGTGTTTTTTCTCCGGACACCAAAGTGTGCGCATGCCCCGTTGGGTGCTCATGCGCATCCCATGTACAGTTGGGGAAAAAAACCTTTATACGAGGGGGCATGGGCGGGCGCCGGAACTACCACCGGAAACGCGATCAGACGTCCGCCCTTGTCCCACGGTTACCGGAAACTAGTACCTCCGAGGTACTAGTTTTTAACCGCACATCTTCGGCGGGAAACCTTGGGTTCGCCATGGGAGCTCTACGCTTCCCAGATGTGGCAGTGAGATCGCGCCCGGAAAATCCGCCTATCTTCCATCTCTCTAGCGTGCCTAATGCTCCGTGTGACCGTAGCCTGGGACTCGTGAATCGCAGCTGTCCTCTCTCCACCCCTTTAACGCCCCTCTGCTTCTCTCCCCTTCCCCCTCCTTTCCCACCTCCCCCCTCACTTTCCCCTCCCTTTCCCGCCTTGGCACGAGGGTTTTTTTTTTGTCTTCCCGTGTTGCATTGCAACACAATACTGATCCATCATTGACTGGCATTTAAATGTCCTTTTAAATGTACCTCTGCTGTCTCCCCATTTCTGTGTTGCAATTCGCTATTTGTACAAAAGTAGTGCCATTGTTTTTTTAAAAAAATGCATTAAGGGTGACATGGAGGCGTGGACAAAATTTTTCGTGGGGCTAACCCACGGGCTGTAGTGCAAACTGTTCAAAAGATGCATTGACAGTGGCATGGTGGTGTGGACACAATTTTCACAGGGGTGACATGTGTTGCCGACATGCAAACTGGAAATCACTCAGGCTTTTGCTCAGGGAGGGGGTAGAGCACCTTCAAGAGTTGGAGCACAAGAGTAGCCTCTCTCTCGAGAAGGACTCAGGGGCACCCTTTCGCCGCTGATCGGGTCCATTTAGATGTTCAAAATGCACATTGCGTGGAAAAGTGCGAGTCCATTCCAAAACAATCCATAATGATCCATAATTCGGGGGTGGGGGGCTGGCATCTCTGCTTTTGACTGGGAAGCCTTCCCCTTAGAGCCGAGGGATCAAATTCATTTGCCACAAGGGCTGGATCTGACATAAAATGTCCCTTTCTTGAGCCGGGCCATGTGTGCCCGAAAATGTAATGCTGGGTATGGGAGATATAAACTCTATAAAAGACACAGGCAAATCCAAATAACAATATATATTTTTTAACTCAAAATACAAACAGATTTAGACATTACCACGCTTACAATATTTCCTTGCAGTCTCTCCCTGATGCCCGCACTCCCACTTCCCCTGCCCATTGCTCATTATTTATTTATTTATTATTTATTTATTTTATTTCATTTATACCCCGCCCTCCCCGCACGCGGGCTCAGGGCGGCTTACAAAACACCGAGGTGTAATACAACACTACAAGTTAAAAACAATTAAGGCACGCAGTGCAATAAAATACAATTGAAACAGTTTAAACACAGTGGACAACTCCCATGATCCATCGCGACTATTGGGCCTCTTTTTGTAGCAGGAACTCCTTTGCATATTAGGTGACACACCCCCTAATGTAGCCAATCCTCCAAGAGCTTACAGAGCTCTTCTTACAGGGGCTACTGTCAGCTCTTGGGGGATTGGCTACATTAGGGGAGTGTCGCCCAGGGCTCTTTCTGTAGCAGGGACTCCTTTGCATATTAGGCCACACCCAACAGCAGAAATTCATTAGGATTGGCTACATTAGGGGTGTGTCGCCTAATATGCAAAGGAGCTCCTGCTACAAAAAGAGCCCTGGATATGCTCACTCCCTATTGTACATCACATTGGAGTCAATGAGAGGGGTGCCATGGGCCACGATGTTCAGGTGGCCAATCAGCCCAACCTGGCGGTACTGCTCTGCGATTGCTCGTTGGTGGTAGCAGCGGCTCCTATTCGAAAGCCTGGTGGAAGACCTCCGTCTTACAGGTCCTGCGGAACTGTAACAGGTCATTAGCACTGGGACGGTATACAGGGACACCATGCACAGCCTCTGGCAATAAAGGTTTCCCAACTTGGATCTGGCAACCCCGACCCCCATCATGGAGCTCCTTGCAACCATAGCTAGAGGTGCTGTTTCCAGATAAGCTTATCAGCTCTGGGCTGGGAAATTCCTGGAGATTTGGGGGGAAGGCAGAGCCTGGAGAGGGCGGGGTTTGGGGAGGGGAGGGACTTCTGCCATAGAGACCACTTTTTAACTTCCAGTTGCTCGCGGGCCGGATAAGAGCCCTGGACACCCTTGGGAGGTGGTGGGCTCTCCTTCTTGGGAGGTTTTCAAACAGAGGCTAGGTGGCCACCTGACAGCAATGCGGATTGTGTGAACTCAGGCAGATCATGAGAAGGGAGGGCAGGAGGGTTGCCTCCGTGCTTAGTCCTCACGTCCCTTTCTTACATGCCCAGGGAAATGCCGATTGCCACTTTGGGGTCAGGAAGCCATTTTTCTCCAGGCTGGTTTGGCCGGGGATCCTGGAGGTTCTCTGTCATCTACTGGGCATAGAGGGGTTCACTGCGGGTGTGGAGGAGGAGGTATTTGTGAATTTTCTGCATTGTGCAGGGGTTGGACAAGATGCAGGGCCGGCTCGAGGTGTTTCTGCGCCCTAGGCAAGGCTGCTTTGTGGCGCAGATGCCAACCTCCTGGTGGGGCTGGAGACCTGGAGACCTCTGGAGCCAGCCACCCTTTTGCTGCCACCACCACCACCTCTTCCCCCCCGCCCCCACCGCCACCAAGGGGAGGAGGGGGGGAGGCACAGCTTGGCGCCCCATCCAGGGTCCGGCGCTCTAGGCGAATGCCTAGTTCGCCTAGTGGGTGAGCCGGCCCTGACTACATGACCCTGGAAGTCCCTTCCAACTCTATGACAGGCTGGTTCTGGCTTGTGGGCCATCTGTTTGACAGCCCTGCCTTACAGCCCGCCTCTGCGACATGCGATGCTCACCACACCAGACCCACGGGTGGCTTCCCTGACTCTAGGGAGAGAAAGCCATCGGATACAGAAACCGTGTCCTGGATCACCCAGGCTAGCCTGATCTCGTCAGATCTCGGAAGGTAAGCAGGGTCGGCCCTGGCATGTAGTTGGATGGGAGACTTCCAAGGAATACCAGGGTCGTGACAAGGACGCGGGCACCTCTGAACAATCCCTTGCCTTGAAAGACCCAATGGGGTCACCATAAATAAGCTGTGACAACGGCAGAAAGGGGGGAAAGAGAAATCACAGACTCCCTTGTACACACGCAGAGTGCTGACTTGGTTGCCTTTCGGTCTCTTTCTTTCCCTTATCTTCTGAGAAACTAATTTCCCTTCCTCCCCCTCCTCCTCCCAGCTCCTAAGGGAAACAAGTTGCTCAGAAGAGAGATAAGGGGAGATAAGGTGGAGGCAGCCACTAACACCCCCCCCCCCCGCTGCCTGCATGATTTCCCCTTTTCTCTGCTTGTGGGCAAGAAAGGACACCTTCAGCAGGCTTAGGTTTGCCAAGTCCCCCTGGGGGGCAGGGAAACCCCCGCCCCAGAGGCCCGTTCCCCACCGCCGGTGGATTGAGCCCCGGGGGGGACTCCACCCCCACATGCACGTCATCCGGAAGTGATGCGGGTACGCCGGGCACACTGGCGGCGGGGCCACGGTCATCCGAGGGAAAACTCTATGGTTTTCCTTCAGATGGTCCTGGCCCCACCCCAGCATGCCCAGCGTACCCGGGTCACGTCCAGGTGACGTGGATGCGGCGCGCGCGCTCCAATCGGAAGCCTCGTTGGACAAAAGTCCTGCCTGGCCCTGCCCACTTCCTAGAAACACTTGGCGGGTGCCAGGAAAGGGGTCCCAAGGGCACCACCTTGAAGACCTCTTCCCTCGTTTATCTTTTTTGTAGAGCCCTCTGCTTATACGTGACATTTTTTTAAAAAAGAATAAAAATAAGGCCGTCTAAAACCATCGAGATAAGGAAGGATTTAATCATCATAATGTGACGAGTTAACGATGTATCTGATGTGCTAGACCCATTCGGAGATAAAGAGACCTCATCCTTGCAGATGTTCAGACAGACAGACGCTCTCCTCCGAAACATATATGATATAGGCAGTCACTTTTTGGTGTGCGGTTGTTTCCTGACTATCCAATTAAAAAAAGAAGAAGTGAGCCTGCCTAAGTGGTTTAACAATATTGTGACAGCAGTTAATTAGATTTAAGAGCTTGAAGCGCTAAAGGAAGAAAAGGAAGCAATTTATATTTAGATGGAGCCCAGTTAGGAATTGTGATAAACAAAGAAGGCAGATGGGAGCTTAAAGTGGGACTCACGGATTATGTTACGTCGGATTTCCATAACACATATCCGAGGCCTCTTGCTTGCTATTGTGAAAATGGTGCACACGTGGAGAAGAACATGGGAGGGAGGGCTTTTAAGTAAGGAGCTGCTAATGGCTGGCTGGCAAACCTAGACAGCATAATCCGGAAGCTGCAGCTGGTGCAGAATGCTGCAGCCAGGCTGTTGATGGGTCTCTCTAGGAGGGACCATATTCAGCCTGTGCTGAAAGCGCTGCACTGGCTGCCGATAGTGTACCGGATCCGCTTCAAAGTCCTGGTTATTTCCTATAAAGCCCTTTATGGTCAGGGTCCAGCCTACCTGAGGGACCGCCTTACCTCACATGTTCCCCCAAGAGCACTTTGGTCGAGGCCCCAAAATCTATTGGTTATACCGGGCCTCAAGGATGTCAAACTGGCTGTGACCAGGGCTAGGGCTTTTTCGGTGGCGGCTCCTACCTGGTGGAATGAGCTCCCAGGGAAGATCTGGGCCCTGCGGGACCTTGAGCAGTTCCGCAGGGCCTGTAAGACAGAGATCTTCCGCCAGGCTTTTGAGTAGGAGCTGCCGTCCTACTATACCACCACCGTCAAGGCATCTGAATGGATGCATCGACGGGGCCCTAGGAAGAACTTAGAATTACAGAAGTTCGGATAGGCCGTCGCCACTGGATATGTACGCTGAGAATACTAGTTCGAGTCGTGGGGATACCATCTTGGATCTAGGACACTAGTAACTGGATAGAGCACTTTAGTCTTAGTTTTGATGTTTTTATTATGTTTTTATATGTTTTTATTTATGGCTAGACTAATGATCTGGCCTCTGTTAGCCACCCTGAGCCCACTGGGGAGGGTGGGATATAAGTGTAAAAATAAATAAATAAATAAATAAAATAAAATAAAATAATAAAAAGTAGAGACATCCCCCTGCCAACAAAAGTCCGTCTGGTCAAAGCAATGGTATTCCCAATACTACCGTATGGCTGCGAGAGTTGGACTATAAGGAAGGCCAGGTGCCGAAGAATAGATGCTTTCGAATTATGGTACTGGAGAAGACTCTT
>NW_015169200.1:497521-499530 GCF_001447785.1 Gekko japonicus
AAAAGTGCAGAAAAGGGCAACTCAAATGATAAAAGGGTTGGAAAGGTTAAAGCGCTTAGGGCTCCTTTGCTTGGAGAAACGACGACTGAGGGGTGACATGATTGAGGTTTATAAGATTATGCATGGGATAGAGCAGGTAGAGAAAGAGGTACTTTTCTCCCTTTCTCACAATACAAGGACTTGTGGGCACTCCATGAAATTGCTGAGCGTTCGGGTTAGAACGGATAAAAGGAAGTACTTCTTCACCCAAAGAGTGATTAACACATGGAATTCGCTGCCACAGGAGGTGGTGGCGGCTATAAGCATGGACGGCTTCAAAAGGGAATTAGATAAGTATATGGAGCAGAGGTCCATCGGTGGCTATTAGCCACAAGGTATAGATAGGGACTCTGGGGCAAGTGATGCTCTGTCTTCTTGGTGCTTGGGGGGGGGGGCAACAGTGGGAGGGCTCCTAGTGTCCTGGCCCCACTGCTGGGCCTCCTGATGGCACCTGGTATTTTTGGCCGCTGTGTGACAGAGTGTTGGACTGGATGAGCCTTTGGCCTGATCCAACATTGGCTTCTCTTATGTTCATGTTCTTAAATCAGTCAATCCTAAAGAAAATCAACCCTGACTGTTCCCTGGAAGGCCAGATACTGCAGCTGAAGCTCAAAGACTTTGTCTCCTAAATGAGAAGGGAGCACTCACTGGAGAAGACCCTGATGCTGGGAAAGACTGAAGGTCAAAGAAGAAGGGGACGGCAAAGGATGAGATGGTTGGACAGTGTTATCGAGGCAACAACCATGAAATTAAGCAAACTCTGGAGCATGATGGAAGACAGGAGGGCCTGGCGTGATTTGGTCCATGGGGCCGCGAAGAGTTGGACTCGACTGTGCGACTGAACAACAACAATGGCTGGCTCACAAGTAGTTCATGTCCACCCACAGGAGGTGGCCAGAGCATTGGGGAAGCTAGGACCCAGCAAGGGAGACAGCCCTTTTAGTTTGCCTTCAAGTCCCAGCTGATTTATGGCCACCCCTGGTGGGGTTTTCAAGGCAAGAGATGTTTAGAGGTAGTTTGCCATTGCCTGCCTTTGCGTCATGACACTGGACTTCCTTGGTGGTCTCCCATCCAGGTATTAACCAGGGGCCAACCCTGCTTAGCTTCTGAGGTCCGAAGGTCAGGGCCAGAGCCAGCCTAGCCCAGGTCATCTCTCCTTGTGAAGGAGCCAGGTCCTGGCATCGCTTATAAATAGGGTTGCCAGCTCCAGGTTGGGAAATACCTGGATAATTTGGCAGTGGAGGCTGAGGAGAGCATAATGCCATAGAGTCCAACTTCCAGAGCGGCCATCTCCCCCCCAGGTGAACTGATCTCTGTCACCTGGAGATCAGTTGTGACAGTGGGAGATCTCCAGCCACCACCTGGAGGCTGGCAACCCTGCTGTTAAATGCCGGGTTATGGACACATTGCCGTGATCAGCTTTCGTTTATTTAGTGGTTTCAGGAATGCAACAAGGACACCCAGCAAGGTTTGAGCCCAGCTTATAAAGCATGCAAACAGCACACCCCACACCCACCCGCTCCCAAGGATAGGCTATTTACATTACACTGCTTATCTATAGGTCAGTTCCAGAATCTTGGTCAGCTATTGTTCTAGGGGAGCAAGCTCACCCAATCCAAGGTCCACATTCAGGGATGGATTAGGCTCAGTACTTAACACCTACTCATGAAGGCCTTTGTCGAGCTGGCTACGGGGGAGGACGGGCTCCCACTAGAGGCCTCAAAGGCAGCAACTGCAAGCGTCAAGGGCAGAGTGAATAGGCTTGCCAAGTCCCCCCGGGGGGCGGGGAAACCCCCGCCCCAGAGGCCCGTTCCCCGCCGTCGCCAGATTGGGCCCCGGGGGGAGCTCCACCTCGACGTGCACGTCACCAGGAAGTGACGCGATCACGCGGGGCACGCTGGGGGTGGGGCCATGACCATCTGAGGGAAAACTCTATGGTTTTCCCTCAGATGGTCATTGCCCCGCCCCCA
>NW_015169200.1:499660-512508 GCF_001447785.1 Gekko japonicus
CTGGAGAAAATGGCTGCTCTGAAGGGTGGACTCTATGGCATTGGACCCTGCTGAAGCCCCTCCCCTCCCCAAACCCCGCCCTCTCCCGGATCCCCCCCCCCAAAGTCTCCAGGTATTTTCCAGCCCAGACTTGGCAACCCTAGGCCAAAGGGACCTTGAAACAGCCACATCAAAGCCATTCTCCTTCAGGTTTTCAGCCTTCATTAAACCAGGCCGAAATTTCACAATGGGCTTTTAATCTTCCATGTGAACAGGGGTCATTTTGCAGAAAAAGAGGTGCAGGAGCTCCTTAGCATAACTCAAGGCCTTTCCCTGATAAGAACCTAAGAAGAGCCCTGCTGGATCAGAGGAATGGTCCATCTAGTCCAGCATCCTGCCTCACATAGTCGCCAACCAGTTCCTCTGGAGGTCCAACAACAGGGCACAGAGGCTGAGGTCTTCCCTGGATAAAAACCTAACAAGGGCCCTGCTGGATCAGACCAGTAGTCCATCTAGTCCAGTATCCTGTCTCACACAGTGGCCAGCCCAGTTCGTCTGGAGGCCCAATCTAGTCCATCTAGCCCAGCATCCTGTCTCACACAGTGGCCAGCCCAGTTCGTCTGGAGGCCCAATCTAGTCCATCTAGCCCAGCATCCTGTCTCACACAGTGGCCAGCCCAGTTCGTCTGGAGGCCCAATCTAGTCCATCTAGCCCAGCATCCTGTCTCACACAGTGGCCAGCCCAGTTCGTCTGGAGGCCCAATCTAGTCCATCTAGCCCAGCATCCTGTCTCACACAGTGGCCAGCCCAGTTCGTCTGGAGGCCCAATCTAGTCCATCTAGCCCAGCATCCTGTCTCACACAGTGGCCAGCCCAGTTCGTCTGGAGGCCCAATCTAGTCCATCTAGCCCAGCATCCTGTCTCACACAGTGGCCAGCCCAGTTCGTCTGGAGGCCCAATCTAGTCCATCTAGCCCAGCATCCTGTCTCACACAGTGGCCAGCCCAGTTCGTCTGGAGGCCCAATCTAGTCCATCTAGCCCAGCATCCTGTCTCACACAGTGGCCAGCCCAGTTCGTCTGGAGGCCCAATCTAGTCCATCTAGCCCAGCATCCTGTCTCACACAGTGGCCAGCCCAGTTCGTCTGGAGGCCCAATCTAGTCCATCTAGCCCAGCATCCTGTCTCACACAGTGGCCAGCCCAGTTCGTCTGGAGGCCCAATCTAGTCCATCTAGCCCAGCATCCTGTCTCACACAGTGGCCGACCAGTTCCTCTGGAGGCCCAAGAACAAGGCATAAGAGGCCAAGGCCTTCCCCTGATAAGAACATCAGAGGAGCCCTGCTGGATCAGACCAGTGGTCCATCGAGTCCAGCATCCTGTCTCCTGGTTTCCAGTGCTCCTGCTGCCAAGCTGGCCAGCAAAGAGTTACTGCCTCAAACATGACATGCCTATGTCACCCGGAAGTGATGTAAGCTGTCGGTGATGTCAGGGACAACGCTCTGGTTTTTGGGCAAAACTCTGTGGTAGAATTACCTTCAAACCATAAAGGTTTCCCCAAAACCAGAGCATCACCCCCGATGTCACCGACGTGCTACCTCACTTCTGGGTGACACAGGCGCGTCGCACTTCTTCCCGTCCCTCTCCTGGAGCATCTTGGCATGTCGACCACTGGCTTGTCGTTTGGACCTGGCAACCTAGGCCAACCAGTTCCTCTGGAGGACCAACAAGAGGGCTGAGAGACCGAGGCTTTTGTCTGATAAGAACCTCAGAAGAGCCCTGCTGGATCAGGCCAGTGGTCCATCTAGTCCAGCCTCCTGTCCCACACAGTGGCCAACCAGTTCCTCTGGAGGGCCAACAATAGGGCAGAGAGGCCGAGGCCTTCCTCTGTTGAGAACATCAGGAGAACCCTGCTGGATCAAACCAGGGAGGGTCCCTCTAGTCCAGCATTCTGTCTCACACAATGGCCAACTGGTTCCTCAGGGCATAGAGGCCGAGGTCTTCCCTAGACGTTGCCTCCTGGCATTGGTATTCAGAGGTTGACTGCCTCTGAACACGAATGTGGCTAAACACGCGCGCACACACACATTTTATAAGTTTCTTCATGCAGGAAGGTAAGTCAGTTTGGTGTCGTGGTTAAGTGTGCGGACTCTAATCTGGGAGAACCGGGTTTGATTCCCCACTCCTCCACTTGCACCTGCTGATGTGACCTTGGGTCAGTCACAAGCTCTGGCACAGCTGTTCCTGAAAGAGCAGTTTGTGTCAGCGTTCTCTCAGCCCCACCCACCTCACAGGGTGTCTGTTGTGGGGAGGGGAAGGGAAAAGGAGTTTGTAAGCCACTCTGAGACTCCAAGTGAAGGGCGGGGTATAAATCCAATCTCTTTTCTTCTCCTTCTCCTTCTCCTTCTCCTTCTTCTCCTTCTTCTTCTTCTTCTTCTTCTTCTTCTTCTTCTTCTTCTTCTTCTTCTTCTTCTTCTTCTTCTTCTTCTTCTTCTTCTTCTCCTTCTCCTTCTCCTTCTCCTTCTCCTTCTCCTTCTCCTTCTCCTTCTTCTTCTTCTTTCTCGCCTCTCAACAGTCATTAGACACAAGCCAGAGAGTCACGTTGCCTGACTTATACAGCGTAATGCTGTTAATTTCACCATGTTTGACTATCGAACATATCATGTTTGAAGGTGGCCCATCAGTCAAGACTGTTCAGTTTGCACCGAATAGTCGCAATCGCCTGCCAAGCTGGTTTGCAGCGGGTTTCCCCAAAACCGTGGTTATGCGAAGATGGTGCCAGTTTGAACTGATTCGATCAAGCCTACGACGCTCCCTGTCCACTAACACACTGGGATGGAATGTGGGGGTATTTCGATTTCCTCTTGGTTTTGGTTGAAACGGCTCATTTCGAGGGTGATGCCTCAATGAGCCCAAACAGACAGTGAACAGCACCTGGGCGAAATTTTCACAAACTAAAAATAGCAACAAAGCTTTCTGAATTCCCTGTTGAGCACGAACCCGTGGCCCGATGGCTTCCCCTCCCCAAGTCCCTCCCGTAACGAAACAAACAAACAAGGCAGATGGTTGAAAGAATCAGGAAAACGTTTTCAACCACTGAGAACTTAGGGCTGTGCTGTGGAAGACCTGGAAGCCATTTCACCTTATCTAAAAGGAGTAAATGACTACACTAAAAGAGGCTTCAAGGGACCCCTTCTGTATGAAGGTGGCAGTTTGGGGAACTCAGGCACGTTGCAGAGGGTTCTGGGTAGAATGCTAGCTTACATTACAGGTGCAAAACAAAACTGCACTAAGTAAGAAAATACATTGCCACCTTGACTCCCCATGCCACCTTGCTAGGGTTGCCATCTCCAGCTTGGGAAATACCTGGAGATTTGGAGGCAGTGCTTGGAAAAGGCAGGTTAGGGGAGGGGTAGGAATTCAGTAGGAATGTGGTATCACTTGTTGTTCAGTTGCACAGTCGAGTCTGACTGTTCGCGACCCCATGGACAAGATCTCGCCAGGCCCTCCTGTCTTCCACTGTCCTCTGAAGTTTGCTCAATTTCATGTTCGTTGCATCTATGACACTGTCTAACCATCTCATCCTTTGCCGTCCCCGTCTTCTTTGCCCTTCAGTCTTTCCCAGCATCAGGGTCTGCTTCTCCAGTGAGTGCTCCCTTCTCATTGGGTGGCCAAAGTATTTGAGCTTCAGTTTCATTATCTGGCCTTCCAGGGATCAGTCAGGGTTGATTTCTTTTAGGATTGACTGATTTGATCTTCTTGCAGTCCAAGGGACTCTCAAGAGTCTTCTCCAGCACCATAGTTCAAAAGACATAGGTATCACTCTAGGACTTCTGTTTCTCCTAGGCTTCATGGTACATCATACGGTCTGCTCTCCAAAGATGCCACTTCCTCCAGGAGAACTGATATCTGTAGTCTGGAGCTATAATTCTGTGATAGCGCCAGGCCCTACCTGGAGGATAGGGTTGCCAGGTTTCCCCCTGGGTCATTGTCAGGGGGGGGGGGGGCAAGGTTGCCAGCTCTAGGTTGGGAAAACCTCCTGGAGATTTGCAGGTAGAATCTGGGTAGGACATAGGGTTTCCAGGTCCGATCATCGCGCCGGTGGGGAGATGTGGGTGTGTGTGTGTTCCGGGAGTGGGCGGTGGACATCGCAATACATGTCTACATCACCAGAAAGTGATGAAGGCATGCCGGTGATGTCAGGGGCGACACTCTGGTTTTGGGGCAAAACGTATGGTGAAATCGCCCTCAAACCACAGCATTTTGCCCAAAAAACAGAGCATCACCCCCCAATATCCTCGATGTGCCAACGTCACGTCCGGTTGACATTAGTGCATCGCGCACACCGTTGCTGTTTGGGGTGGGGGGAATTTCCTCCCACTGGCCAGTTGACTGCCAGCGGGTGAGAGCCCACAAAAGTGGGGGATCCCCTGCCCCCCATCTGAGGAATGGTGACCCCAGGAGGACAGGGACACCAGTGGGGTACAATGCCACAGAGCCCACCCTCCAGGGGAACTGATCTTTGGAGTCTGGAGGTCAGCTGTGTCTCTGAGAGATCCCTAAGGCTCCACCTGGAGGCTGGCATCTCTACTGGAGGCTGACCAATCCCACCTCCCCCCACTATTCAGTTCCTTGGAAGCAGGGCATGTTCTCATTTGGCTCACACTATTCCATAAAGTCAGGAGCTGCGGTGGCTCAAGTGGTTAAGACGCTGAACTGCAGGCTGTGGAAGGTCAGTAGTTCAGCAGTTCGAGACCCAAGTGTGCCGCATGACGGAGTGAGCTCCCATCTCTAGTTCCAGCTCCTGCCAACCTAGCAGTTCGAAAGCAAGAAATTGCAAGTAGATAAATAGGTACCACTTCGGTGGGAAGGGAACAGCGTTCTATGCGCCTTGGCGCCGGCCACATGACCACGGAAACGTCTTCGGACAGTGCTGGCTCTTCGGCTTGGAAACGGAGATGAGCACCACAACCCTAGAGTCGGACTCGACTGGCTTTCGAGCAAGGGAACCTTTACCTTTTATTCCATAAAGTGCCATGTTTGCAGATAACATCTGGAGAGGGGTGAGGTTTGGGAAGGCACGGGCCCTCAGCAGGGTACCACAGAGTCCACCCTTCAAAGCAGCCATTCTCTCCAGGTAGGGTTGCCAGCCTCCAGGTGGGGCCTGGAGGATCTCCCGCTTTTACAACTGGTCTCCAGCTGGCAGAGGCCAGCTCCCCTGGAGAAAACGGCTGCTCTGAAGGGTGGACTCTCTGGCATTGGGCCATGCTGAGGCCCCTCCCCCTCCCCAAACCCCACCTTCTCCCGGATCCACCCCCAAAGTCTCCAGGCATTTTCCAACCCAGACCTGGCAACCCTATCTCCAGGGGAACTGATCCCAGTCATCTGGAGATCAGTTGTAATACCAAGGAATCTCCACATACGGTTTGGTGTGGTGGTTAAGTGCGCAAACTCTAATCTGCGAGAACCGGGATTGATTCCCCACTCCTCCACTTGCACCTGCTGGATGACCTTGAGCAAGCCGTAGTTCTGATAAAAGCTGTCCTTGAAAAAGAGCAGTTTCTGTCAAGAGCTCTCTCAGCCCCACTCACCTCACAGGGACCCATTTCACACAAGAGCTGTGCCACAGTCGCGCCTCCCTTTGCCCCGCTTCTATTGGTCAATTTCCCACTCGAAGCTGCTTCACCCGATTTCCCCTCGCGGTTTCGTGATTCTCAAAAAACAGGATCACGAAACTGCGGGGAAAATCCGGCGAAGCCGTGGGTCAAAATGTGGCTGCGTAGTTTCGAGCGGGAAATTGACCAATAGAAGCGGGGCAAAGGGAGGCGCGACCGTGGCGCAGCTTTTGTGTGAAATCGGTCAGGGTATCTGTTGTGGGGAGGGGAAGGGAAAGGAGTTTGTAAGCCGCTCAGAGACACCTTTGAGTAGTGAAGGGCAGGGTATAAATCCAATCTCTTCTTCTTCAGAGCCATTTTGGTGTAGTGGTTAAGCGCGCAGACTCTAATCTGGGAGAGCCGGGTTTGATTCCCCACTCCTTCACTTGCAGCTGCTGGATGACCTTGGGCAAGCCTTAGCTCTGACAAGAGCTGTCCTTGAAAAAAGAGCAGTCTCTGCCCCGCCTACCTCACGGGCTGTCTGTTGTGGGGAGGGGAAGGGAAAGGGGTTTGTAAGCTGCTCTGAGACTCCAAGTGAAGGGCGGGGTATAAATCCAATCTCTTCTTCTTCTACCTCACAGGGTGCCTGTTGCGGGGAGGGGAAGGGAAAGGAGTTTGTAAGCCACTCTGAGACACCTTTGGGTAGTGAAGGGCGGGGTATGAATCCAACCTCTTCTTCTTCTCCTTCTTCTACCTGGAGGCTGGCAACCCTTATTTATTTATTTAGAGATATATGTTTTTATTCCGCCGTCTCCAAAGTTGGCTCAGGGCAGATCACAGTAAACCGAGTTCAAGACTCGTTACAATAAATTCACATTAAAATCATTAAAACAATAAACAGTAAACCCGGACGGGTAGCGACAATTTCAAATAAATACATTAGGGCCCTTTCACTGTGGCTGGGAACTAGAACAGGCAGGTCAACAGAGATGGACGCCTGCCCCCTCACCCGAAGGCCTGGCGGAACAGCTATTCCTATTACTATTTTATTGTAATTACTATTTTATTGTAACAACTTTGCAGTTGGTCTTTGTTGCTAGTTAATTGTATTATATATGCTGTTTTGCAAAATATATAATAAAATTAAAAAAAAAAAATCTTCATTTTGTGCATGTCATACAATGCAGCTTTTCTGGGGCCCGTACCCGGGTTTCTTTGGTGCAGAGTTTGGATACAGACAGAGAGAGAGAAAGAGAAAGAGAGAGAGAGAGAACAGAGCCAAGGCTGTCAGTTTCCTTTCAGAAGCCATGATCAAAAGGAGTCGCAGTTCAAGTGCGGCAGAATTCTAACACGTTCTGGTTGTTGTTGTTGTTTTTTTTAGTTCCTCGTGAAATCCCCTGTCAAGTGAGCCTCCGAAGAAAAGCACTGCTGAGGTTGCAAGATAAGCCCCCCTCCCAACTTTGTCCCACTCGCAGACATGAGAGATGTAATATTCTGATTAAAAAAAGGCAGCACTTCCTTCCCAAGCTCAGCCACAGCTCTTCGCAGGTAGTTGGCGGCTGCAGCCTCAGTCATGTGCTTGAGCAAGCCTTGGGTGCATCCCTCCATCTCGGGTGTTTCTCTCTCCCACTCTGAAATGCACACGATCCAGGCTTGCCGGATCCCAGCTCTTGGCTGGAGATTCTCCCGCTATTACAACCTAGGTTCCCTCTAAGCTGTGGAGTCCTGTGAGCAAAAATTCTACTTGGTGAGCTCCTGGCATTAAAGTTGTGAGCGAGCGATTTGGCTGCTGCATGAATTAGTTTGCTCTGGAGCCCTCCTTCCTGAGCTAAGACAAAAATCGGTGAGCCGGAGGCTAAAAAACTGCGAGCTAGCTCACACTAACTCAGCTTAGAGGGAACTCTGATTACAACTGATCTCCAGTCAACAGAGATCAGTTCTCCAGGAGATAATGGAAGGTGGACTTTATGGCATTACACCCCTTTGAGGTCCCTCCCCTCTCCAAACCTCGTCCTCCTCAGGCTCCACCTCCCAAATCTCCAGGCATTGCCCATCCCAGAATGGGCAACTTGACCAACTAGCCGCCAGGAAAACCCAAAGCACAGTTCTTTCGACTCCCCCATTTTGCACAAACAGAATCTAGGATGGCAAAGGAACTGAGGAGTGAACTTTCCTTACAGGCCTTCAGGCAGAGTTTTTGACTGTCTTGCAATCAGTGTACGAAATGGGCCCTCTTCCCTTCTTTCTGGCTTCTGGCCATGGAAATGATCACATGGAAATCACCAGCTTTGTTTCACTCGTCTACATCTCACAGCTGTGGTGGCTCAAGTGGTTAAGACGCTGAACTGCAGGCTGTGGAAGGTCAGTCGTTCAGCAGTTCGAGACCCGAGTTGCCGCATGACGGAGTGAGCTCCCGTCTCTAGTTCCAGCTCCTGCCAATCTAGCAGTTCGAAAGCAAGTAGATAAATAGGTACCACTTCAGTGGGAAGGTAACAGCGTTCCATGCGCCTTGGTGTTTAGTCATGCCAGCCACATGACCACGGAAATGTCTTCGGCTTTGAAATGGAGATGAGCACCGCAACCCTAGAGTCGGATTCGACTGGATTTCGAGCAAGGGAAACCTTTACCTATACCTTTTACATCTCACAGCAAAGGTAAGAAGGGAAGTAATCTACAAATGGCTGAAGTTGAAGAAGATACAGTAGATTTTGAGAACGTGCTAGTAACAGATAATGGATGATAAAAGAGAAAGGGACATTTTACAATAAGAAATGTATAAGTATTAAATGGATATATGTACATATCTTTGTGAAATGAAAAAATGAAAATAAATTTATTTTTTTTTAAAAAGAAGAAGTAAGATTAAGCTGAAGGGAATAAGTGCCCTATTGGTTAAACATATTATTGACAAGAACCATGGCCCCTCTGACTTTATTTCTGGGGCTATACAAAAACTAACCAATCAGAATGAGGAGCTGCTGTTAAAGAAAGAAGATTATTTTAACTCCAGACCTTGTCTCCAAAGGGGTTAAATGTGTCAGAGTTACATCAGCTTCTAGGAGAAGATTGCATCGTCTTGTTCTGAGATACAGTGTGTGGTTTGTCTTGTCAAACAACTACCAATGATCTTGCATTCTGGCTGTGAAAATACCAAAGGACTAGTAGGTTCGTCTACCCTGTTTCCCCAAAAATAAGACCTACCCCAAAAATAAGCCCTAGCAGGATTTCTATGCATTTGTGGTATAAGCCCTAGTGTTTCTTCTTGAGAAAAAATAAATATAAGACAGTGTCTTATTTTCAGGGAAACATGGTATTAGACAATAAGAAAAGGACTCTTTTTAATGCCAGAACTTGGCCGACATAGTGCTTGGTATCTTACCCCTTTTGCCTTCAGAGGATTTTTCTTTTTCCCCTTTATCACGAGGCTGGAATAAGCTCTTCGAACTGTTCTAAGTGGCTGATCTGTTTAACTGTCCTTTTAAATCCTTGTAAACTATACACCTATTTTAAAATGCATGCTGCATTTAGTAATTTAATAACTTTTACCGGAACTCAGCTCTTATAATTGTGTATCGTGTTACAGAATTACAGTATTACAGAACATGAAATTGAGCCAACTTCAGAGGACGGCGGAAAACAGGAGGGCCTGGCGTGATCTTGTCCATGGGGTCGTGAAGAGTCGGACTCGACTGTGCGACAGAACAACAACAACAAATTACAGATTCCCCGAAGAAGCTCGGCACAAAACACATCCATTTTTTTTTTAACCTGGACAATACATATTCTTCTTCATTGTACCAAAGGCTCTTTTGCTTTGGGAGAACTTTGAAAACAGAATATGTTACGATTTCTCCCTGAAACCACAGTCATACAAACTCTGTTCCCATGTTACAAGGAATGCACAAACATCTAATCTGTATCTTTGCACCTCTGTCCGTAAGAATGAGCCAGCATGCATTCACCCTATGAATGAAACCGGGGTCCGGTGCCTGGGTAAATGCGTGGTTTTGATCAACATGTGTTGAACGCAACATGAGGATTACTCAATGCATGTATAATGAAAAATCACGCTTACACTACACATGGATTGTACGTGTGTTCATTCTAACTTGTGAATGGGGCTGAAGTCTGCCTTGTAGCAAAGGCAAGCCAAAGCGTAGATCGGACAGGATATTGGGCCACGAGTGCTTGAAGAACAGCCTCTGATTGGGGAAGGGGAGTTGCAGGGACAGCCAGGGCCACAGGTCCAAAAATGGGACCCATCATCACTGACGCTCTGGGATGAAGGGCTGGGGGAGGTCCCCCTTCACAGCCTTCAACCGTCCTCACAGTTTGGAAAGAGAACTTATCCAGTGTCAGCTAGGAACAGATCTACACCTGCAGAAGAAAAGCACAAAGCTGGGGCTGGAGAGATCCCCTGGGATTACAACTCATCTCCAGTTGATTATGCATGGGATAGAGCAGGTAGAGAAAGAAGTCCTTTTCTCCCTTTCTCACAATACAAGAACTCGTGGGCACTCAACGAAATTGCTGAGCGGTCGGGTTAGAACAGATAAAAGGAAGTTCTTCTTCACCCAAAGAGTGATTAGCACGTGGAATTCACTGCCACAGGAGGTGGCGGCTACAAGCATGGATGGTTTAAAGAGGGACTGGAAAAACATACGGAGAAGAAGTCCACCAGTGGCTATTAGCCACAAGGTATAGATAGGAACTCTCAGTTTGGGGCAAGGGATGCTCTGTATTCTTGGTGCTTGGGGGGGGGGCAACAGTGGGAGGGCATCTAGTGTCCTCCTCATGGCACCTGGAATATTTGGCCACTGTGTGACACAGAGTGTTGGACTGGAAGGGCCATTGGCCTGATCCAACACTGGCTTCTCTTATGTTCTTATGGATAAATATATGGAGCAGAGGTCCCTCAGTGGCTATTAGCCACAAGGTATAGCAGGAACTCTCAGTCTGGGGCAAGGGATGCGCTGCATTCTTGGTGCTTGGGGGGGCAACAGTAGGAGGGCTTCTAGTGTCCTGGCCCCACTGCTGGACCTCCTAATGGCCCCTGGTATTTTTGGCCACTGTGTGACACAGAGTGTCAGACTGGATGGGCCATTGGCCTGATGCACCACTTGGCATCTCTTATGTTCTTATGACAGAGTTCTGTTCACCTGGAGAAAAATGGCCACTTTGGAAGGTGGACTCCGCAGCATTATACCCCATTGAAGTCCCTCCCCTCCCCAAACCCCGCCCCCTCAGGCTCCACCCCCAAAACCTCCAGGTGTTTCCTGACCCGACTGTAGCAGCTCTCTCAAACACTCTTAAGGTGACTTCAGGAAGTTGTAGACTTTTTGCACAGAAGTAGCAGTGAGGGTGTAACGATTCCTTGTTTCTCTCTGTGTGTGTCTCTCTTTAAAAGTTTGGTTGCATGGCTGTGGTAGATAGACTAGAGTGGTTGAGAGAGGCAAGTGTGGTATGATTGGTGGTTGACAGAGAGGGGGAGGGGTTTTGGAAGCGAATCTGGGTGGAGGTTTTGTGTGTCAGTCAGGAGTTGCAGTTACAAGTTGACAGTTGAGTTAGACAAATAGTTCTGCGTTGAAGCAGTTATAAGCGGACAGCTGAGGTAGTTCAGTGAGTAACAGAAGGAAAGCTGAGTGTATAGGAAAAAGTAAATGAAAGTTTAATTGAAGACAAGTTATAGAAAAGGCTGTATGTCCTGATAAACTGGAGAGAAACAGTGAACATATCTGACCTTGAGTTAAACAAGTGTTACAAAGTTACCTGAAAGATCCCTGTTAGTGAGGGATAAGATTGTGTGATACCAAAGCAATTGTTCATCATTTATACATGACTAGTTACATTGTACAACCCTCTTATTTAGTAGTTATTTCAATAAATCCTCTTTCATCCAAGTTTATACCAGCTCTGAGTGAAATACTTCCCAGGACCACATAGATACTTGTAAGCCTTGAACTCGGTCTACCAAATTAAAAGGAGCAACAGTAAAAGCATAAAGGTTTGGAAATCCTTAAAATTTCCTGGTGGCAGCCGTATATACCCAGTAAAAGAAAAATAAAGAACACTTTTAAAGTGAAATTAGTCCTCCCCAATAAGGAGGACGTCACAGAGGGTCTTACATGAGTGCCTTCTTTGTACTTACAGTGTTCGAGTAGACCACTACTGTGCTGTTCTAAACATGGACGTTAGGCTCTATTTATAGTAATACATAGATTGGTCCTAAGGTTGTCAACCTCCAGATGGCACCTGGAGACCGCCCAAATCTACAACTGATCCCCAGACGATAGCAGTCAGTCCCCCTGGGGCAAATGGCTGCTTTGGAGGGTGGACTCTATGGCACTGTACCCAGCTGAGGTCCCTCCCCTCCTCAAACCCCACCCTCCCCAGGCTCCCCCCCCAAATCTCCAGGTATTTCCCAACCCAGAGCTGTCAACCAATGTTCCCTCTAAGCCGTGGAGTCTTGTGAGCAAAAATTCTACTTTGTGAGCTACTGGCATTAAAGTTGTGAGCGAGCGATTGGGCTGCTGGATAAACTAGTTTGCTCTGGACTGAAGCCATCCCTTCCTGAGCCAAGATAAACATGTGTGAGCCAGAGGCTAAAAAACTGTGAGCTAGCGCACACTCACTCGGCTCAGAGGGAACACTGCTGGCAACTCTAATGGGTCCTTATTCTTCTTTTGTGACGGAAAACAATTTTGCTTTTTTCAAGAAATCTTGAGTCAGTAAGACAGTCCCGTCTCTCTGAGCCACTGCTTGGGGGAAGGGAAGGAGGAGAGAGAAGTTCGCGGCCTCCCCCTTATCTGCTCAGCCCCTTATCTCTTCCCTCGGCATAGACAGTTGCTGTCCTGTTGGCCCCTGCAGATGCAGGCGATAACAGTGACATTTCCCTGCTAGCTTCTGGTGGGGCAAGAGAGGGACTGCCTGGCACTGGGAATTGCTAATGGGCCACGGCGGTGGCAAAGGTGGGCAGATCACAGCCCACCTCTTCAAGTAAGATGGCAAGCCAGACAGAGAGCCAGAGGGGGCATAGAAGACGGCATCCTGGGAGCAATGCTCCCTCTAAGCTGTGGGGTCTTGTGAGCAAAAATTCTACTTTGTGAGCTACCGTCACTAAAGTTCTGAGTGTGCGATTTGGCTACTGCATAAATTAAATTGCTGTGGGGCCGTCCTTCCTGAGCTAAGACAGAAATGTGTGAGCCGGAGGCTAAAAAACTGTGAGCTAGCTCACACTAACTCAGCTTAGAGGGAACACTGTCTGGGAGGGCTTTTTGAGGAC
>NW_015169200.1:512538-517644 GCF_001447785.1 Gekko japonicus
AGCTAGTTCTTACAGAGGTGTCAACCCTGAGACTGCTCTTCAGCACTTCCAACAACAGGTAAGAAGAGCTCTGCTGGATCAGACCAGCACTGTGCTGCGAGGCAGCTCTAGTGAGAAATCGCCCTGTATCTCTTGTCAGCTCTTTTGCATTGGGTCAGCCAATCCACGGTGACTTTTTGTTATAATTTAATTAATTTATTTATATCCCACTTTTGATGTGGCATGGTACAGTATAGCCTGGGCGATTTCTCACTAGAGCTGCCTCGCAGCACAGCCGCCGTTTGCCCCGACACAAACATGTCAATTTCACACCTGAAGCTCCGGGGCTGCATTTTGACTCGGGGCTTTGCCCGATTTCCTCCGCAGTTTCGTGATCCTGGTTTTTGAGGATCATGAAACTGCGGAGGAAATCGGGCGAAGCCCCGAGTCAAATGCAGCCCCGCATCCTCGAGTGTGAAATTGACATGTTTGTGTTGGGGCAAACGGCCGCTGTGCTGCGAGGCAGCTCTAGTGAGAAATTGCCTACAGTCTCATCAGAACTCAGAAACTAAGCAGGGTCACTACTTGGAGACCACTAAGGAAGACTCTGCGGAGGAAGGTGATGGCCAAGCACCTCTGCTAGCCTCGAAAGCCCAATGGGGTCTCCTGTAAAACAGCCGCAGCTTGGTGGCACACCTATGTATATCCTGCTTTTCTCCCCAGTGGGGACCCACAGCAGCCTACAACATCTTTCTTTGTGTTACCCTCACAACAACAACCACCCTGTGAGGTAGGTTAGGCTGAGAGAGGGTGACTGGCCCAAGGTCACCCAGCAAGCATCCACAGCAGGCAGGGATCCGAACCTGGATCTTCTAGAGCCAAGAGCGACACTCTAGCCAATTCTGATTACGGCTGCAAAATTTCTATTGGCCTCTCACTGGAAGAAGACCTCTCTTCCTTCAGTTGCGGAATGGTATGTAAAAGTCTGGGAGTTTTTCACCATGGACACAATAGCTGATCATATTTCAACCACTGAATCTTCTTCAGGTAACTGTGATTCTAATTTATTAGACAATTGGCTTCCCTTTATGGATTACTCAGCACAGTATAATTCTTTCAAATATCATAAGACAAACAAATGGTATAATGAGATTTTGGCTTATCATTAAATGTATTTTAATATATCTGTTGGTAATTAGGACGGCGGAAGACCGGAAGGCCTGGCGTGATCTGGTCCACGGGGTCGCGAAGAGTCGGACTCAACTGTGCGACTGAACAACAACAAATTATAAAATTGCTGCTTGTTGCCTACTAGTTCTCCCATATATAAAATTTTAAGGAATATATTTTTAAACATTCAACGATGTACAGTTTGACATAATTCACAAATGTTGATGAGAAATAATTGTTGTTATTTATAACTTTCTTTTAATAAAAGTTATTTTTTTTAAAAAACCTCTAGCCACTGCACCACCCTGGCTGTCTCCACGACACCACTGGCTTCTCACATCTTCCCTAAAACTGCTAGTATCTGAATTCCAGATCAGAGACACAGGTCCTTTCCGCACTTGGATCTCATCCCTGATTTCATCAGAGTTCAACTCGGGACACAATACCTTGCATTTATCCCTGGTTGTAACAGCATCCGTTGATCCCCGGACAAGTGTGGGGCAAAACGCCGGCCTCTTTGCCCCCGCTTACAGAAGGAGCCGGGGCTGGCAGGAGGGGCGGTGGCAAAGATGCCTCAGGCCCCCGCAGGGAGAGAGTTGGGACCGACGAGGCAGGCGGCAGCGCCTCAGCCCCCAGCCTCGGCCAGACCCCGGAACAGACAGCGAGCCCGGCACAGCGTGACGGGGATGAGACGGTTGCGCCGGACCTGTGGCCCGGTGTGAGAGCCCACCCCCGCAGCCGAGCGCAGCGACCAGGAGCGGAGCAGGCAGGAGAGGGAGGAACCACGCCCCGGGCGCGCATCTTCGGATTTGTAATGGGGCGGGGCCCGGGAAGGAAGAGGGCGCCAGGAAGAGCAGAGCCCGCTAAGAACTGGGTGGGGGAAATATAAGGGAGGAGAAGGAGGAGGCCGGGGATGACTCCTGGATGAAAGGCTGCACAGAGAGAGACAGAGCGTCATCCAGCAGGGACGGGCATGAAGGGAATGGTGATGTAACCTCCCTCCCCCATCCAGGTGTCTGAGGCCAACATACTCCTTAAAGAGAGGGAGGGGGTGAGGCAACATGGCCGAGTTTGGCGGTGTTGGGAGCTCGAGTGACGAAGACAGTGAAGGGTCGTCGTCGAGCTCCTGTGACAGGGACAGGGCTGAACCAGGATTTAAGGTCTAGTGTGGAAAGGACCCTCATCTCATCTCCAGCAGGGCTTGGTGCCACATGGAGCCCCGCCTTCCCTGACAGCTGCAGACCAACAGCACAGGGGCTTCCATGAATATGTGTCACTGAGTCCTCCAGCCACCAGAGGCGCTATTTTCATGATGGGTCTAATCGGATGGAATGCCAGCTGAATCAAATAGCTTAAAAGGGCTGGATTGAGGGCTGTCCTCTGTAGGAGATTTTATTTAGTCAATTAAATTGGTATATGCGGGAATAAGACTGCTGGTACCTAGGGTTACTAACCTCCAGGTAGTGGCTGGAGATCTCCCGCTATTACAACTGATCTCTAGGCGACGGAGATCAGTTCACCTGGAGAAAACAGCCACTTTGGAAGGTGAACTCTGTGGCATTCTGCCCCATCAAAGTCTGTCCCCTCCTCAAACCTCCCCAGGCTCCACCTCCAAAATCTCCAGGTATTTCCCAGCCCAGAACTGGGAGCCGTCCCGGTCGCTCTGAAGAAAAAGCTTCCTGAATTGGGCTTCTTGGAAGTAGGTCCCACTCATTTCTATGGGACTTACAAAGAAATCTGCAGAATCGTAGACTGCTTGGAAACTCCCCGAGTAATATCTTGCCTTGGTGATGGAGCAGGCTAAGCGGGCAACCCTACGCCAGTCAACTCGGAGGTAAGCCTTATGTTATCCAGTGGGGCTGGTTTCCAGGAAAGTGTTCTTATTAGTGTAGACAACTTCCAGGTGGTGCCTGGGGTTCCTCCTGGTATTAAAATTTATTCCCAGACTACAGAGATCAGTTCCTGTGTAGAAAGTGGCAGGGGTGTCGAACTCATTTGTTACGAGGGCCGGATCTGACATAAACGAGACCTTGTTGGGACAGGCCATGCGTGTCATAAAATGTAATGCCAGGTAGCGGAGATATAAACTTTATAAAGGACACAAACACAAAGGTTTTTTTTTTACTTAAAATAAAAAACATGCTTAAAACATTAGCTCTGTAAGCTGCAAACCTACTTTTGATTTATTGACATTCACCACAGAAATCTCACATTCAGCGTTCTGAGTCTAGGACCCAGGTTAAAGCATGAAATGGCTGAGTGATTAAGAGAGTCTGGCGAAGCAAAGCTATGATGCAGCAGCAGCAGCAGAACTGGAAGCAGGAGATGGCCGGTTCCACTGTGGGCCTGATGGAAGCCCTCCGGGGGCCTCGTCCGGCCCCCGGGCCGCATGTTTGACACCACTGCTCTATGGTATACCATCAGTCTCCTAAAAACTCCTTTCCCCTGTCTTGATATTTTTTGGGGTGTGGAATAAAGAGGAAGAGAAATGTATGTTTGGAACATCTTTGACTGATTAATCGGTTTGATCAATTAATTTTAAAGTTGTGCCCCTACATGACACATGCTGTTTTACCAAATTACTTACCTTCTCTCCCTCCTCCGTTAGTCAGATGATATTCCTTTGCATCTTCCGCACTGTCTATGTTTTCCATTTCATGGGATGTGTTGGAATTGCCATCAGCCAAAACGTCTTGGACTTCTGGAAGCAGGATTTGTTTTTTTGTTTTTTTAAGGATAACATAATTGATTTAAAAACCCAATTGATACATTTAAACAGCATTTTAACGTGATTTAAGACCGGCTGGATACTCTGAGGCATGTTTTGGTTTTGTTACATAGAAGCAGCCTTTAGAGATGCTGACTAGAGCTTAGGAGACCTTGCCCAATGTTGAAGAAACAGAACAGCATTATCCTATAAGGAAATAGAGTGAGACTCCCAATAGTTGTTCCTTGTTCCTGAGGAAGGACCAGAAGTCTGAAACACTGAAAATTACCTAGGAAAAGTGTTGGATATTTACCTTGTATATTTATAGTCTGGACTCTCAGGGCCGGCTCACGAACTAGGCGATCGCCTAGAGCGGGCTGGCCCTTAGGGGCGCCAAACTGCACCCGGCCCCGTACTCTAGGAGTTTCTTGATTATTTGTGTTTTTCATTCTTCCTAAAATGCAATTATTTTTGAAAATTGGTGGGCGCCCGGGGGGCGGGGCAGAAGGGATCCTCGCCTAGGGTGCAAAATAAGCTGGAGATACCCTGGCAATACGCAATGTACCATGGCCAAACAATACTTTGGCTGTTATGAACAGGTTTGGGGCTTGTACACTGCCCACCAGCATTCCAAGTTCTCTCCCTGATCATTGGTAGAAGTGGGTTTTCACCTGCGGGATATTTGGCTCACAGTTGCCTTCTGTTGCCTTCTGTTTGTTCTTTGCTATTTCCTACTGTGTGCTGTATTGTTTGTTATTGTATGTTCAAGCACTTGTACAGACAGCCACTTTTGCAATATGTAGGAAGAGGTGGCACGCAAATATGCTGCATAGATACCGTAAATGATATCAATGCACCTGTGTCACGGATGGCGGAAACGGAGGTCTACCAAGGCCAGTGAGGCAGGCCTGCACCATTTGAACCATTTGAACCGTGATGCGTCAGTTTCAAACCCAGACTTTTCAGGACTAGAAATATTGTTCAAATGTCTTGGCACCAGCAACAGATTATTAGAAGCTTTCAGAGGCATCAGCTCAGTGCAGGAAGGCACAGATACAGGCAATGTAATTTGGATTATTTTCTAAAATACCACTTGCCTGGTCACATCACCTCCAGATGACCAGGCAAGGGAGCTTTTAGAAATGGGGGAAGGAAGGGAGCTTTTAGAAATGGGGGAAGGAAGGGGGGGAGGGAGGAAGGAAGAAAGGAAAGAGGGAGGAAGGAGGAAAGAGGGAAGGAGGGAAGGAGGG
>NW_015169200.1:517953-551123 GCF_001447785.1 Gekko japonicus
AGGGAGGGAAGAAGGAGGGAGGGAAAGAAGGAAGGAAGGAAGGAAGGAAGGAAGGAAGGAAGGAAGGAAGGAAGGAAGGAAGGAAGGAAGGAAGGAAGGAAGGACTTCTCCGAATGAGTTACCTCATGAGGTGCAAACAGGCAAGCTAGGGGGGGAAATTTGTGGGGGAATTTCCCAGCTAGGGATGCCAGCCTCCAGGTGGAACCTGAGGATCGTCTATCTGGAATTACAGCTCATCTCCAGACTGCAGACTTCTTTAAAGGGCGGACTCTGTGGCATTGTCCTCCACCAAGGTCCCCTGTCCTCCCCAGGTTCCATCCCCACATCTCCAGGAGTTTCCCAACCTGGAGCTGGCAACCCTACCCCCCCATCCCCCACCAGTGGCCGGGGGGGGGGGACCTGGCAACCCTATTCCCAGCCCAGAGTTGGCAGCCCAAGCAAGGTCCAGTACCTGTAGCCTCCGGCTGTTCCCGAGAACGGCTGAGGTCCATGCCAGCTGGTGACCCTGGAAAGAACCATCCAAAAACATTTCAGCCTCAACATCCAAGCATCAATGATAATTCTTGATCCGAAAGGCCGAGATGGGCCCAAAGATCATACAGTTCAACCCCATCCCCTTTCACCTAAGATAACATGGAACCACATTCAGACCCGAAACAAAAACCATTCAATTAAGTTTTGTTGGGGGGCGGGAGTTATGGGTGAAAAAGCCGGTTAGATTTGTTTAGATTTTTCTCCGCTTCTGACACCGCGTAATATTTCTGGGTCTGCAGACAAAGGCTTAATGGGAAAGGGTCTGGCTTAAAACATCTTGAATATGAACAGGAACTAAAACATGCTGTACAGCAGTCCCTAGGCCCTGTTCCAGAACTAAAGTCATGTGATCTTAGGACAAGTCGATAAAGAACCACTTCCTTAACAATTTAAGTATTTATTTACGTCCGTCTTTCTCACGAGGACTCCAGGCAGATTACACAGAGTGAGTCAAGACAACCCAGTTGATGGGACATTCAGTAAACAATGCCATAAGATTGTAGAATCAATCCGAAGTCTAAAACCTGAAGTGAAGCAAAGCATAACCAGGGGTCATTTTGTAGAAAAAGAGGTGCAAGAGCTCATTTGCATAACTCATTCGCATATGCAACACCCCCTGACAAAGGGCAGGCATGCAAGCATGCCAGGTTCCCTGCCCGATCTTCTCCAGGTGGCCCGCAGCTGTGGGCATGTTGAGAATGCCTTTGTTGGGGAAGGCATGTTGAGAATGCCTTTGTTGGGGAAGGGAAAGAAAGGCATTTAAATCCCCCCAGGTGGTGGTGGGGGCTCTGCAGGCCTTCCCTGGCCCATCTGCCTCGACAGGTGGGCCAGGAAAGGCGGCAGGCGGCATCGCCCCTGGACTCCTTACTGCTGGAGCGCCGTTCCGGTGCGTTCCAGCAGGAAATGGCCCCCGAACAGATCTATGGAATTGGGAGCTAGTGTTCGTGTTGCCGATCTCCTGCTATTACCACTGATCTCCAGGTGACAAAGGTCAGTTCCTCTGGAGAAAATGGCTGCTTTGGAAGGTGGACTCTATGGCATTATGGCCCAAACCCCACCTTCCATTATGGCCCAAACCCCACCATGTGGGGAAGGGAAAGAAAGGCATTTAGATCCCCCCCAGGCAGCAGGGGGGGCTCTGCAGGCCTTCCCTGGCCCGTCCGCCTGGGCGAGTGGGCCAGGAAAGGTGGCGGGGGTGGCCATTTCGGAGCATTCCAGCAGGAAATGACCCCTGAACATGAAACATTAAATGATGCAAAATTCTGCAGTGGAATCCTAGTTTCAACCAGCTGTACACAGTAGTACAGACCACAATCCCTGATCATTTTTCTAAGCAACTTTGTGAATCATTTATTACAGTGCTACCCTATTACTTCACGTTGCCAGGTCCCTCCAGGCTGGCAGAAGAAGAAGAGAAAAGGAAGAGATTGGATTTATACCCCGCCCTTCACTCGGAGTCTCAGAGCGGCTTACAGACTCCTTTCCCTTCCCTTCCCCACAACAGACACCCTGTGAGGTAGGTGGGGCTGAGAGAGCTCTTTCCAGAACTGCCCTTGAGAGAACAGCTCTTATCAGAACTACGGCTTACCCAAGGTCATCCAGCAGCTGCAAGCAGAGGAGTGGGGATTCAAACCCGGTTCTCCCAGATCAGAGTCCGCACCCTTAACCACTACACCAAACTGGAGGGGGTGGGGAGTGGGCCCACTAGAAGCAGGGAGCCCAACCCAACGTTTCAGTGACATCCCCGACGTGAATTCCAATGTGACCCAGAAGTGATGTAGGCACATCGAGGACATCAGGGCAATGATTTGGTTTGGGGGCAAAAACCCTATGGTAGAATTAGCTTCTATCATAGAGTTTTTGCCCAAAAACCAGAGCATCACCCTGACGTCCCTGAAGTGCCTACGTCACTTTCAGGTCACGTTGAAGTCATGTTGGGGACATCACTAAAATGTTGGGTGAGACTCCCCCCCATATTTTTTTTGCAGTAAGTCCCCCCCCCCACCAGCCAGCTGATCGGTGCTAGAGAAGTGGGACCTGGGTGCAGGGGACCGCCACCGGGAGGGGGGGGGTCTGACATCCTTAGTAAAGGTTTCCCTTGCTCGAAAGCCAGTCGAATCTGACTCTTGGGGGCGAGGCTCGTCTCTGTTTCCAAGCCAAGAGCCAGCGCTGTCCGAAGACGTTTCCGTGGTCATGTGGCCGACATGACTAAGCGCCGAGCCGCACGGAACGCTTCTACCTTCCCACCGCAGCAGTACCTATTTACCTACTTACAATTTCTTGCTTTTGAGCTGCTAGGCTGGCAGGAGCTGGGGCCAAAGACAGGAGCTCACTCTGTCACGCGACACTGGGGTCTCGAACTGTTGAACTACAGACCTTCCGGTTTGCAGCTCAGCGTCTTAACCTCTGAGCCACCATGGCCCATATAAAGGCCATAAAGGGTTTTATATGTAATAACTAATGAGATATAAGGGAATATGTCTATTACGTAAAATTCTCCTCCTCCTCCAACGTATCATCTACCCTAGTCCAGCCAGGACAAGTTTTTCCCTGGGTCATTTAACAACACGAAGGTAACCACCATTACCCAGGAAGACCAACCATGGTAAACTCTCTGTCATTCAGTCAGGCTGTTTGTCCATCAGGACTAGGGTTACCCGATGTCCTCTTTTTAGAGGACACATGCTCTTTTTTGCGTGTCCTTCCTGTTTTGGGCTCTTTAAAAAAAAAAACAACTGATGAAAATGTCCTCTTTTCGGGTCGGAAGGTTAGGAATATTCCAATTGGTAGCAATTATCACGGCTTAAATAGCAGCAATATTTAAATTGAGATTTGTCAACAGGGATCACTTCTTTGAAGTCGTCAGTCGGGAAACATGTCCTCTTTTTTGCTTTTCAAGATGTGGTGACCAGTGTTCCCTCTAAGCTGAGTTAGTGTGAGCCAGCTCACAGTTATTTAGTCTCCAGCTCACACATTTTTATCTCAGCTCAGGAACATTCTTCCCACTCCAATGAAACAAATTATGAGCATGGAAAGAATTTGTTTCATTGGAGTGGGAAGAACGTTTGAGTGTTAATTCACAGATTAGAACTGTGTAAGTATTTCTAACTTTGCGGTAGGCATTATGGAGTTTGCATGCATGTATCAGTGTCAACACAAGATGGTCATTTGATTGTAATTGTTTTTCCTCTCATTTCAGTGATGTGTAAATGAATGTTCTTTACACAGCACACCGAGAAAAAGCTCTTATGTGAAACGGGGGTATATGCAGTTTCCGTTGTATGTATGCGAACATCTTCATTACTTATAGAATCATAGAATGTTAGAGTTGGAAGGGACCTTGAAGGTCATCTAGTCCAACCCCCTGCAATCTGCAGGAGCATAGCCGAAAGACAGCCCTACAACATACCCGAAAGATGGTCGTCCAGCCTCCGCTTGAAAACGTCCAGCGAAGGAGCATCCACCACCTCCCGAGGGAGACTGTTCCACTGCTCAACCACTCTTACAGTTAGGAAGTTTCTCCTAATATTTAGCCGGTAATGACTCCCTTGTAATTTCCACCCATTAGATCTAGTCTTGCAATCTGGAGCAAGAGAGAATAGATCCGCTCCATCTTCTACATGACAGCCCTTCAAATACTTGAAGACTGCAATCATGTCCCCTCTAAGCCTTCTCTTTCCCAGGCTAAACATACCCAACCCTTTCAGCCTTTCCTCATAAGACTTGGATTCCAACCCTCTCACCATCCTGGTTGCCCACTTCTGGAAACGCTCGAGCTTCTCAACATCCTTCCTAAAATGTGGTGCCCAAAACTGGACACAGGACTCCAGGTGAGGCCTGACCATAGCAGAATAGAGCGGAACTACCACCTCCCGTGATCTGGACACAATGCTTCTGTTAATGCATCCTATGATTACATTAGCTTTATTCGCAGTCACATCGCACTGCAGGCTCATGTTTAGCTTGTGATTAACCAGAACACCCAGATCCCTTTCACATTTTACTTGCTGAAGAAACACTACTCACTGCAATACAGCAGTCTAAATATATTTTCATAATACTACATCACGGTTGTTTTTCATTATTGTTACCACCTGGAGGTGGACAACCCCACTTGAGCCCCCATCAAGGAGAAAAATGGTGTCTGGATAAAAATAAGACAGAAAACGAGTCCTCGGTGAGGGAGGTGGACTGACTCTCTTCCAGTGATCGCCAATGCTCCCCTCTAAGCTGTGGAGTCCTGTGAGCAAAAATTCTGCTTTGTGAACTACTGGCATTAAAATTGTGAGCGAGCCATTGGGCTACTGCATAAATTAGCTTGCTCTGGAGCCCTCCTTCCCGAGCTAAGACGAAAATGTGTGAGCTGGAGGCTAAAAAACTGTGAGCTAGCTCAAACCAACTCAGCTTAGAGGGGACACTCGTGATCACGCCGTGGCCTCCCTTCTCTGTCTTTGCACCTCTTTTCCCCCCCTTTCTCCCCTCCTTTGATCTCCTTATCAGAGAATCGTATGTCTGTTTGTTGATTAAAAAAAAAAAAACGCACCCAAAATCTTGGTCCTGGCTGTTACATAACTGCAAAACTCCGCTCACATGAAGCATCAGGGAAGTGCTAACCACTAAGCTCGCTTCACCACCGGAGGTTTATGGAACATGGCTGGGGCGTCTGTAACATCCGAGCACAAGAGTTTTGGTAACTGGAGACCTTTCTAAACCACCGCCACCCCAGTGAACTGTTTTCCCCTTCAGCACCACCGTTTTGCGTTCACGGGCCGCGTTCAGACTGGCAGTTTGACCCAGCAGCCAAACGTTTCAGGAGCGTTTCAATAGTGAATTAAAGGGGCGGGTTCACACAGGCACATCTGTCAGGCGTTCCCCAGCCGTACTCAAGCCGTCTTGTGCCGCTTCCCTCCCGAGTTTAAAAAAGTACCAGGTGAAAGTGGTAGCAAACCGTGGGTAGAGCGGATTGATTCCGGTTCCCTGACGTGTGAACGCAAGCACTGCTAAGGCGAGAACAACCTGCAGTCATAGATAATAGGTGCTGGCTGTTTCCACGGCAGGCGCCCATGAGCATAAGCACATGCAGCGAAGCACAGAAACAGCCACTAAGAGCCCGCCAGGGGTGGGCCAACAGTGCGAACGCTCCCTTGCACTTCTTCCACGGTATCCTCCCGCTTCATTCGCTGCAGTGTGAATGGGAATACCGCGAAGAAGCCGTTCCCGGTCTGTTCTGGGTCTTCTTTGCCACGACTCTCTAGTGCTTCAAATTGCCAGTCTGAACTCGGCCATGGATTGCGCATGAATGACACAATATTCCTGCCCCCCTGCAAAGAGCTGGCTGGGAGGGGATGGGTATAGCGCCAGGTAAGCATTACAGTTCTGTAACCCGTTCTCCCCCCACCCCGTCAGCAACTGGGAAAGTAGCGAGGTTGGCTGTATCTGGACACTGTTGTGCTCCACACCCAGAGCAGACAAGATGCTGCCCTGACCATGGTTCCCTTACGTTCCAAAAATATAGAAGCTGTAATTATGTACAAAACGCTTATAATCTCACAAGAATGATACAAAACTGGACAGTCAAATTGAAAATTATCAATTCCCAACAATTATCAGAAAGATGGACGAACTTCTCCGGAGTTTTGACATTCGTTTCGTGAAGAACTCCCTCCAGACCTCAAGATGTGATGGTGTTGCTTCTTATTCCATAATGTGTAAATCCAATACAAAGGTACTAATATCCTATATGTTGAACATGTTCTTACAAAACAAATCCTTCCATCAACGGACACACGAAGTGTACTAGTTTGGGGGAAGTTCTTCACAAAATGAATGTCAAAACTCCGGAGAAGTTCGTCCATCTTTCTGATAATTGTTGGGAATTAATAATTTTCAATTTGACTGTTGATTTTTGTATCGTTATTGTGAGATTATAAGCGTTTTGTACATCATTACAGCTTCCATATTTTTGGTTCTCTTCACTAGCTGTAATCCCTCAGTTTTGTTGGTTCCCTTAAGTTCCAGCCACACCCCAGAATTATATTATTTCAGGAGTTAACCAGGATGGGGCTGGGGGCAGGAAAACAATTCCCGCTCTGCTCCTCTCCTGTTTTCTGCATTTCGTTAAAGAAGTGCAGACCTACACTCTTCCACTAAAAAAGAGGAGTCCATAAACTAGAGAAATTGGGGCAGGGGAAATAGTGGAAATTTACAGGCATGCACAAGGGCATTTGCAGACAAAATGGTGGTGGGGCCCCCATGAAAGATCACTCTATACCTCTTGCTGATGAGCTGGAGGTGCGTAGGGGTCAGGTAGCTAGGGTTACTGAGCTCCAGGCAAGGCTTGGATATTTTCCAGAATTACTCCAGGGGTCATTTCCTGCAGGAGCGCACAGGAGCGGTGCTCCGGCAGTAAAGAGCCCAGGGGGCGGGCACATGCATCAAGCCCCACCCTCTGCTCCAAGCAGCCCTCATTAAGCGCAAGAAGCAGGCGGCGGGGCTTCACCATGTGCCCGCCCCCCGGTGCCTCACTCCTGGAGCGCCGTACCGGGGCGCTCCGGCCCCATCTGAGGCCTGCAAAGCGCACACTTTCCCCATCACATGACCCTATCCAGGTCCCTGCCAATGCTCCCTCTAAGCTGTGGAATCTTGTGAGCAAAAATTTTTCTTTGTGAGCTCCTGGCATTAAAGTTGTGAGCGAGCGGTTTGGGTACTGCAGAAACTGGTTTGTGCTGAAGCCATCCTTCCTGAGCTAAGACAACATGTGTGAGCTGGAGGCTAAAAAACTGTGAGCTAGCTCACACCAACTCAGCTTAGTGGGAACACCAGGCTGCATCTATATATTTTGTAAAAAAAGAGGTGCAGGAGCTCATTTGCATAACTCATTTGCATATACCACACCCCCTGACAAAGGTCAGGCATGCAAGGATGTGGGAGACAGGTTTCTAGGTCAGACAAATGTTCTACGCAAGCATGCAATGCCTGCATTCACAAGAATGTTTTCCTCTGGGATTCCAAATGGGAGGTGTTTTTGGAACATCTGCACAATGTCATCCTCTAATACTCCACTTCCTAGGTTTTCCCAGTCATTCATACAATCAAGCTTTAGTGTGATCTTTTCAGAAAGAACACAGCTTGCACAGTCTTTGGTAGGAAAGGAATATTAATTATTAAAACGCTTTTTAAACAAAGCTGGAGTGGAACCTATTAGTCCAAAATGCCAGATGGAAATGTTTTCCATTGCGTCTTGGAATCAAATACTTAGCCAAATTTGAATTCCCATCCTACACTGATGATACCTAAATTAAGATGCAGCCAGTTACCTCTAAGCTGTGGAGTCCTGTGAGCAAAAATTCTACTTTGTGAGCCCCTGGCATTAAAGTTGTGAGCGAGCGATTCAGCTACTGCATAAATTAGTTTGCTCTGGAGCCCTCCTTCCTGAGCTAAGACAAAAATGTGTGCACCGGAGGCTAAAGAACTGTGAGCTAGCTCACGCTAACTCAGCATAGAGGGAACACTGGATGTAGCATATATATGCTTGCATGCTGCAATGCTGTACCTCTAGCACAGAGAAAAGGACATCTTGCTTGGATCCCTTCCGAACAATGTTTTTGCGATTGCTCCTTGCGAATGGTTGATTCATTACAGCATGTTTTCTTTTATTGTTCCAAACACACTGTTGCCATGGGGAAATGTCTTGCAAAATGGTTGTTAAAATCAGGGCTATTTTGGGGCAGGAACACACAGGAACGGAGTTCCGGCTGGCTCCTGAGTTGGCCACGCCCAGCAGGAACTCATTAGCATAATAGGCTACACCCAACAGCAGAAACCCATTAGGATTGGCTACATTAGGGGTGTGTGGCCTAACATGCAAAGGAGTTCCTGCTACAAAAAAGCCCTGGGTTTTGACAACAAACAAGGTAAACAGAATAACAAGCGAAAGGTGGGTGTGACCCTTCTGGTAACATGGGGGTGTGGCCTAATATGCTAATGAGTTTCTGCTGTTGGGTGTGGCCTATTATGCTAATGAGTTCCTGCTGGGCTTTTTCTACAAAAAGAGCCCTGGTTAAAATATACAGCCACTTCTGATACCCACAAATTAAGATTGTTTCTCGGAATGGCTTTTGCATAGCCTGCAAGTTTCATGTGGCTAACTTCTGCTTTGCTGTCATTTTTAATTCTTAAATATTTCCTTGGTGTTTGGTTGATGAGCTGTTAAACCTGAATAAAGTGAAAGTGAAAATCCAAGCACCTCAGCAAGCCATCTGGATGGAAAGGTGTGGCTTCTCTCCACCTTTCCCCTGATATCTTGGCAACCAAAAGAGCTACTGACATACTCTTTAAAAATAACCCAAAACATAAAAGCTGGGAATCCAGACGAACTCTTCTTACATAATGGCAACAGAGCATTGTAACATTATTGCACTAAAGCACAATAACGATGGCTGGGGTTATTTTTGGTTAAAGCCCTTATAAGGCCCAACAGTGGAGTGATGGGGGGGAACTGTGGGAGAAAATGGCAGCGGATCGAGGCAAGTGTGCACAAAACACCTGTGCGTCTGCATTTGCTGTGGGAGTGACAGAAAATCCTCTCAATGGGAATGCAGCCCTTATAGGATTGTCAGCTCAGGGTTGGGAAATACCTGGCGATTTGGGGGGTGGAACCAGAGGGAGGGGTTTGGGGAGGGGAGGGGCTCCAATGGGTTATAATGCCATAGAATCCACCTTCCAAAGCAGCTATTTCTTTCCAGGTGAACTAATCTCTGCCACCTGGGAATCAGTTGTAATCACAGGAGATCTCCAGCTACCACCTGGAAGCTGGCAACCCTAAGCCCTTATAGCCAAGGAGGCATTCCATGTAAGCTTACTGCGGGCAAGCGTCCGGCAGAGTGTTTCGGTTTCTCTTTGGCTGTGCATGAGCTGCAGTGGATGTTTGGCTGCCGATGTGACAATTGTGGTTTTTATGGACAATGTTTTATTTGATCTTTACTGGAAAGCACCTTGGCAATTGAAGAGGAAAGATATAAATATTTTTTTAAAGACATAAATATGTCATAGGGTGTGGATTCTGAACATTCTTAATCCCCCGACACCAAGAATCATTGTGATATTCTTTCTCTTTCTTTCTTTCTTTCTTTCTTTCTTTCTTTCTTTCTTTCTTTCTTTCTTTCTTTCTTTCTTTCTTTCTTTCTTTCTTTCTTTCTTTTCTCTCTCTCTCTCTCTCTCTCTCTCTCTTGAAAAATTCAATGTTGTCCCAATACCAACAAGACTAGGAGCATTTGGTTTGAGGGGAAAAATCAGTCGCTACCTACCTTTTTCTTCCATGTAGATGATTTTATGCATCTAAATATAAGGTTCACTACCTGATAGGGTTGCCAGCTCTAGGTTGGGAAATACCTGGAGATTTGGGGGTGGCCCGTAGGGGGGGGTCTGTGGTTTGGGAAGGGGACGAACCTCAGTAGGATATAATGCCATAGAATCCATCCTCCAAAGCAGCCATTTTCTCCAGGGGAACTGATCTTGGCTGTATGGAGACCAAGTACAATAAACAGGAGCTCTCCAGGTGACACCTGGAGTCTGGCAACCCTGCTCCCCCTTCTCCTCAGAGATGTAATTTTTTAAAGTCCACAGAGAGAGTCTAAAGGTGACCAAGGGGTGGCACAGAGGGGAGGTGGTAGAAATGAATGTACCACTTCAGTCTGCAGGTAAAAAAGGAAAGGTTTCCCTTGCTCGAAAGCCAGTTGAATCCAACTCTAGGGGGAGGAGTGCTCATTTCCATTTCCAAGATCGTTTGCAATAAATGAGGGGGGTGTAGAAGAGCCAGCACCGTCCAAAGACTTCTCCATGGTCCAGTGTCTGGCATGACTAAACGCCGAGGCGCACGGAACACTGAAGCGGTACCTATTTATCTACTTGCAATTTCTTGCTTTTGAACTGCTAGGTTGGCAGGAGCTGGAACCAGAGACGGGAGCTCACTCCGTCATGCAGCACTCGGGCCTCGAACTGCTGAACTACAGACCTTCCTGTCTACAGCTCAGTGCCTTAACCTCTGAGTCACCGTGGCCCCTCAGTCTGCAGGCAGAAGATCACATTTTGGAAACCTCCCCTATGCATTAAAAAAAAGAACTCTCGAAGCACAGTAAACAACCAGAGTGGGTAGAACTTTTCTCCTTGTTGTGTTATTTTTCTATATGCAATAAATGAGAGGGGTGTAGAATATTCAAAGCTGGAATTCCCCCTACCTGCAGTGTCAACAGTTCATTCTCTAGTTCTCCTGCACGGGCAAACCGGGACTCAGACTCCAGCACAGAAATCTAGCAAGCTTCTTTCAGAGATAGACAATATATTATTTTTGTAGGTCTCATCCACTGTCCACTAAGACTAGATCTTATGAGAAAAATTAGGAGGGGAGGGGGATATTTTGCACTTCCGTCAATCCTCTCTTTCGTAAGCAGTGCATGGAAAGAACTGACGTCTTCAAAACACATAGAGCTGGAATGTAGGCGATCGCAGAATAAAATGACCCCCCTGTACTTAAGCAAACCACTGCAAACACTATAATCCCCCCAAAAAAGAAACAAGGTTTGGGGAGGAGTGGGGCTTCAGTGCCATAAAGTTTACCCTCCAAAGCAGCCATTTTCTCCAGGGGAACTGGCCTCTCTCACCTGGAGACCAGCTATAATTCCAGGAAATCTCCAGGTCCCACCTGGAGATTGGAAACCCTAAAAGAAGGTGATGGGGGGAATGGTTAAGTGTCCCTTCCTCCTCACAAGACCCACCCCTTTGCCCAAAATCACAGCTTCACCAAGTCTGCTTTTCGTCAAACAAGAATTGGTCGGACCTTCATGATTTTTGTTGTTGTTCAGTCGCACAGTCGAGCCCGTCTCTTCGCGACCCCGTGGACCAGATCACGCCAGGCCTTCCGGTCTTCCGCCGTCCTCTGAAGTTGGCTCAACTTCATGTTCGCTGCATCTATGACACTGTCTAACCATCTCATCCTTTGCTGTCCCTGTCTTCTTTGACCTTCAATCTTTCCCAGCATCAGGGTCTTCTCCAGGGAGTGCTCCCTTCTCATTTGGTGGCCAAAGTATTTGAGCTTCAGATTCATTATCTGGCCTTCCAGGGAACAGTCAGGGTTGATTTCTTTTAGGATTAACTGATTTGATCTTCTTGCAGTCCAAGGGACTCTCAAGAGTCTTCTCCAGCACCATAGTTCAAAAGAATACAGATAGTGATATGGATGCCAGCCTCCAGGGGAGACCTGGGGATCCCCTGGAATTACAGCTCATCTCCAGACTACAGAGACCAGTTCCCTTGGAGAAAATTGTTGCTTTCGGGGGGGGGGGGGATTCTGTGGCATTGTACCCCACTGAGATCTCCGTCCTTCCCAGCCTCTGTCCCCAAATCTCCAGGTGTTTCCCAACCTGTATCTGGTAACCCTACGTGACCACCATTCCCCGCCAATGACCTATATAGTGAGGAGTTTACTCCTTGCCATCTTTATAGTTTGCTGCTGTTGCAGTCACAGGAGAAGAGACATGGCGCCAATGGCAGGCCCGCCATTTCGGTTTTCAGTCGGTGGTGGAGATAGGAGAACGGAGAGTGTCACAGGGAAGATGGCCACGATAAGGGATAACAAGCCTGCAAGGATGCAACTACAAAATGGCTGCCTGTTTTGAACAGCAGGTTTTATGAGGAGTAGTGTTACAAATCGCAGACCACGCAGCCTTCGATACACATCAGTACTACACAGTCTCTTCTGGTTTCTCTATAACAACACCACTCAGTACCAGATCAGAAAGAAAGAGAGAGAGAGAGAAAGAAAGAAAGAGAGAAAGAAAGAGAGAGAGAGAGAAGAAAGAAAGAAAGAAAGAAAGAAAGAAAGAAAGAAAGAAAGAAAGAAAGAAAGAAAGAAAGAAAGAAAGAAAGAAAGATGTCCACATGGCTGAATATCACCGAAGGATTCCCTGGCTTTCAACATTACCAAAAAAAATAAAATCAAAGAAACTTGACAATGTTATTTTACCACCCTACCGGATGACACAAATGAAGATTATGTGCTACAGATATTCAGGCTGCATTTCGACATTGCCAAACAACAACAACAACAACAAAGAAACTTGACAATGTTATTTTACCACCCTACCGGATGACACAAATGAAGATTATGTGCTAAAGATATTCAGGCTGCATTCACACATCACTGGACTGTGCAACCATTTGCAAGTGGATTATCCTGTGCAGATGAGACAATCCAGTTGTGAATGAGTGCTCCCATGGCACAATAACGCAAGGTCCAATGATGTGTGGATGCAGCCACATAGCGTCCTTGGCAGAACAATTAACAATCAAGCACAAGTTCATTGGTCAAATTTAAAAAAATGAAAAAATGAGAACCTACCTCACAAGACTGTTGTGACAATTAAAATAGAGTAGAGGAAATGATATCAACACTTGGTGTCCCCATTGGGAAAGAAAAGCAGGGTGTAAAGGAAGCAGAACGAGTTAGTTCTACTCAAGAGATAGGATGCCTGGAGGAAAGACCATTCCTTATGGGTTTATATGTACCTGATACAAGGATTTTGTTATTTACCTATCAGTGTTCCCTCTGAGTTGAGTTAGTATGAACTAGCTTGCAGTTTTTTAGCCTCTGGCTCACACATTTTTGTCTTAGCTCAGGAAGGATGGCTCCAGAGCAAACTAATTTCTGCAGTAGCCAAATCGCTCGCTCACCGCTTTAATGCCAGTAGCTCACAAAGTAGAATTTTTGCTCACAAGACTCCACAGCTTAGAAGGAGCATTGCTACATATGCATTTTACTGTGTGACCAGTTCTTTGGCAATCCCAACTATTAACCGGGGTTGATTTAATCTATACAATTATCTCTTGAAACCAACTGAGCAAACGGCTCAGAACGCTGGTGGAAAAAATTAACTGCCAAACATTTGAAAAACAGAAGAGACTCCTGAAATCTGGAATCTGAAGGAAGAAGTATTAATTAAAATCCACGATTCAGTAGTGCTCTTGGATATGGGGACAAACATTTTTTAATTTTTTTTAAGGAGAATGGGAACTGCCACTGCAGACAATTCTGAATATGTTACTTGAGAGTAAATCCTGTGGCTGAGGTCAACCAGACTTATTCCCAAGCGAGTGTGCAGAGCATTATAAATGTAATGTGCTCTATATGCCAATTTACCTGATGTGAAAGTTTTGATCTGTAAAATTGGGAGGGTTGTTCCCTCTAAGCTGTGGAGTCTTGTGAGCAAAAAGTCTGCTTTGTGAGCTACCGGCATTAAAGTTGTGAGCAAGCGATTTGGCTACTGCATAAATTAGTTAGCTCTGGAGCCATCCTTCCTGAGCTAAGACAAAAATATGTGAGCCAGAGGCTAAAAAACTGTGAGCTAGCTCACACCAACTCAGCTTAGAGGGAACACTGGTTGCTGGATCTTCCCGCACCTCTGTGTGTGTGTGTGTGTGTGTGTGTAAATACAAACAGAAACTGACACACTTTTGGCTACTAAAAAAAGGTAAAGAAGAAACGACACCCCCAAGTTGTAGGTAAATATCAACCCATCTTGCAATTCTAGTTCACATTTTGTACAGCTAACAGAGCCGGAAATCTGTCTCCCAGACTTAAGTATTTTGAACGGCGGCTTCTTGTACATTTTAGTTATTACCTCCTTACCCCAGAAATTCACCCCATTTCAGTAACCCAGAGATAAACTAGTCTCTGTCTAGGAGACAGAGGATGACTCTTTAAAACATAGTAATTTGAGAATAAATTCTATTTTTTGCATGTCATTTAAGAAGGTTTACACTTTTGTCTTATTTATATAAGGTGTTGCAATCATTCTAGCAGAAGGGGGAGGAGGGAGAAAACATAAGCAAATTGTGAAAAAATCAGACAACAGAATTTTCACAGAATGGGAGATGGGCTTTAGCTGCCTGTGCCCCCCCCCTCCTTTCTGGAAATTATGTCTTGGCAAATTTAACCTGATGGAAGTTGCTATTACTAGAAGAGATAAATGTAAGGGGGGGGGAGGTGAGGCTATCTTGAAACAAAGTTAGCCATCAGAAATGGGGAGGCAAGCTATCTAAGCCCTACTTGCAAACAAAAAATAATCTAAGGATAGGTTCAGGTGGGTCGCCGTGTTGGTCTGAAGCAACAAAACAAAGTTTGAGTCCAGGGACACCTTGAAGACTAACAAAGCTTAATTCTGAGTATAAGATTTTGTGTGCATATGAAGACGTGTTGTTGGTTTTGTTGTTGTTCAGTCGCACAGTCGAGTCCGACTCTTCGCGACCCCACGGACCACATCACACCAGGCCCTCCTGTCTTCCACCATCCTCCGGAGTTTGCTTAATTTCATGTTCGTTGATAACACTGTCCAACCATCTCATCCTTTGCCGTCCCCTTCTTTTTTGACCTTCTGTCCTTCCCAGCATCAGGTTCCTCTCCAGTGAGTGCTCATTTGGTGGCTAAAGTAATTGAGCTTCTCCTTCAGTACACAGAAGCTTGTACCCAGAATAAAACTTTGTGAGTCTTCAAGGTGCCCGTGGACTCAAACTTTGTCCTTAGGATAGGTGTTTCACTAAACTAAATCCCTCCAGAATCCCAGCCAGATCTCACCTTCCATCTTGCTCAACAGTAGCAGCTCCTTTTCTAAGTTCCGAGGTTCTTCTGTCTTTCAGAAAGAAGAGAAGATTCCCAACCAGAAAAGCTTCTGCTTCAAAAAGGAGTCGGGTTGTGTTGTTAATAGTGACAAGGACAGGAAATGGGTGTGTGTTGTGTAGGAACAGAGCGCCCCCAGGTGGTGGGGGAAGGTGGCCCATCGAGTGCAAACATAAGCACTCGTGAGGCACAAATTGATTTTATTACTTGTTGGCCAGATGTCTTTCACCGATTGTTGTAGGGTAATGGGACTTTCTTACATAGGTATGGTTGGATGGTTGTCCCTGATAAAACAGGTAGGTTTTTTGTTTTTGTTTTACAAAAACCGTTTACCTTCAAGACAGGTTGATAACTCTTGCAATCTTCTTTAGACGGAGAGTGATTAACATGTGGAGTTTGCTGCCAGAGGATGTATTGATGGACACAGCAATAGATAGCTTTAAAAGGGGATTAGACAGGTTCATGGAGGAGAGGTCTACCTCTCTGCCCTGTTGTTGGCCCTCAAAAAGGAACTGGTTTGCCACTGTGTGAGACAGGATGCTGGACTAGAGGGATCTCTGGTCTGATTCAGCAGGGCTCTTCTGATGTTCTTATCAGGGGAAGGTCTCAGCCTCTCTGCCCTGTTGTTGGCCCTCAAAAAGGAACTGGTTTGCCACTGTGTGAGACAGGATGCTGGACTAGAGGGATCTCTGGTCTGATTCAGCAGGGCTCTTCTGATGTTCTTATGTCCCATGGTTTTCCATATGAACTGAGCATGTAATCAACATTGCACCCACAAATTTTTGGTAGCTGTGCCATTATTTGTTTATCGCATAGAGTTTCATCTCGTCCTATTCCCCAAGGGTCTTAGGGCTGTGAATGTCATTCTTCCCTCCTCCATTTTATCCTCCCAACAACCCTGCGAGGTAGGTTAGGCTAAGATTGTGTGACTGGCCCAAAGTCACCCGGCGAGCTTCCACAGCAGAAGGGGGGTCCGAACCCGACTCTCTCACATCCTAATCTCATACCTTGACCTCTACACCCCATGGCCATTGCCCTATAGTGATGATTCACCACAGGGTATCCTGTGTAGGCAAGGCCATCCAGTTGCCAACTATCACTACCGCACAGTGGTAGACACAGTGCCCAGTGAACTGTGGATGCTGCCCTAGAACACAATGATGGCCCTTGACTGATGCGCACAATGGCCTCCAAGGAAACCGGCGCGTCTCTGGAATGCAGCCTAGTTGGGAAGCCAGGGCGTGGGAACTGGTAGCCATAGTTACTGGTGAGTGTGGTAAGGAGGCTGCTGGAGCAACAGTTGGAACGGAGTAGGAGGGAAGGATGGGCTCTCTCTCGCACCATGCAAGGGGGCAGCAGTTGGTTGTCCCTTCCCCTGGGCATCGTCCCCCAACTTCTCCTTCTCGCTGCGGGACTCCGGCTGAAGACTCCCACAGGCCTGGCCCAAGGTGATACATTTGTCCGACTGATGGATTCAGCACATGGGGTACACACACACTCATGTACACATAGGCTTGCCATCTCCGGGTTGGGAAATACCTGGAGATTTGGGGAGGGGGGAGCCTGGGAGGGAGCGCTAGGCCCTGGGCTAGGGTTGCCAACTTCCAGGTGGTGGTTGGAGATCTCCTGAGATTAAAACTGACCTCCAGGCTACCCAAATGGCTGCTTTGGAAGGTGGCCTCTATGACATTATACCCTGCTTTTTTATATAATAGTTTATTTAGCTTTTTTCCGTAACAAACAATAACGCAAAAATAAATTCATGTACATCATATTTTGGAGTTCCTTTATCCATTTTTTCCCAACCATCTACTTTCTGCCATCTTTTAAAAAACATTTTCATCCTTTCCCGACAAAATCATATTTACTTTGTCCATTTCTTTTATTTCTATAATTTTTGTTATTAATTCTTCTCTACTTGGTATTTTATCTGATTTCCAACATTTAGCTAAGAGAATTCTAGACATGGTAAGAATATATAGTATCAAACAATGACTCATGATATTTTATCCCTTCTGGTAACATATTCAACAAGTATATTTCTGGGTCTAACGAGAGATCTATTCAGATTATCTCTACAATTAGTTGTTTTATAGTTTTCCAAAATTTTACTAACTTCCCACACCTCCACCATATATGATAATATGAACCAATATTCCTTTTACACCTCCAGCAATTTCCTGACACGTTTTTATAACATTTTGCTACCTTGTCTGGGGTCCAATGCCACCTGTAAAACATTTTAAAAATGTTTTCTTTATAGGATGTAGCTCTTAATAATTTTATTGAACTCCACATTTTAGTCCATTTCTCTACCCTTATGTTCGCCCCCAGATCCTTCATCCACGCCCTCATACATGGTTTTATTATTTCCGCATGCATTTCCTCATTTAGTAAGAAATTATATACTTTTTGTTATTATACCCTGCTGAAGTCCCTCCCCTCCCCAAACCCCGCCTTCCCCAGTCTCCGCCCCCAAAATCTCCAGGTATTTCTCACCCCAGAGCCGGCCCCCTTTCCTGTGAGATAGGTTAGGCTATGAGTGTGTGTGTGACTGGCCAAAGTTCACCCAGGGAGCTTCTATGGCACCGGAGGGATTCTAACCCATGTCTCCCAGGCCCCAGTCAGACACTTTAACCGCCGCACCCCACTAGTTCTACTTTTAACATCCTGCTTTAAATCCTAGTTGAATGTAGGAGCTTTTGAGATTAATATCATCAACCGAAAGAAATTATACGGCGGGTCCATCTACACCTATGCTTTCCTTTTCTTTCTTTTCCGTTTTTGTTTTAAAAAGCATATCGGGAACCCGATTACACCGATCAAGTATCATCAGGGGGAAGTGCCACAAGACTCCACCCTCCAGAGCAGCCATTGTCTCCAGGGAAACTGATCTCTTTCATCCGGAGATCAACTGTAATAGCTTGAGATCTCCAGGTGCTGTCTGGAGGTTGGCAACCCTATCTACAGTTGAGGGGGGAGGCAAGGCTTGCAGATGGGCTGACAACCCCCCCCCCCAAGTAATATTCTTTTTCATGGAGCACACTGAGAAAGGGTGTATTTTATCTGAGGTCACGGCTAATTGCTAGATGAGGAAGGAGATCCAGTTGATCTTTCTTGGTTCAAGGAAGAGTACCGTTTTGACAATAAATAACAGACTTTCCCAATCCACTTTCAGTGTACTTTGCAACTGGATTTTACTGCATGAAATGGCAAAACCCACTTGCAAACAGTCGCTTGTAGAAAAAGCTCAGCAGGAACTCATTTGCATAATAGGCCACACACAAAAAAAAACTCATTAGCATAATAAGCCACACCCATGATAGCACAGTGCATTAGCCTATTAGGCCACACCCCCATGCCTTCCCTTGGCTTGCCTGGGCAAGCCAGCCCTTGGACAGGCTGGGGAAGGTATTTAAATGCCTCCCCGATCCTTCCAGGGGCCCCCCTGGCCCGCCCACTTCGGAGTCGCCGGGGGGGGGGTCGCTCTCCAGGCCTTCCCGCTGTAGCCACGCACACAGAGGTTTTAGCTGTAGTGGGCATGACCAACTCTGAAGCCAGCCGAAACTCCGTTCCTGTGCGTTCCTGCCCAAAAGTAGCCCTGATTCAGCCTATGTGAAAGTTCCCATTATAAGAGTGTTTCTGTCCAAACAATACACTTTCATCCATTTATAGCAGCCTTAAATGTTCATCTTACACTACCGCTCAGATGGCAAAAATTGTGATACAGCAGTCTGCAGCCCTTTCTAAACAGACATCTATAATGTTAAGTTCAATGCCAAGTGGTACACATTTATATGCTAAATAAGAACAAGAGTCCAGTTGCACCTTAAAATTTGCGGCAGGGTAGCAGCTTTCATGAGTCACCCGCTCACTTCTTCAGATACAGCGAGAATGAGAGTCCATCTGTCCTTATATTTTGGCAAGTGGAGTGATTTCAGATGCCGAATGTAAATAGCAGGCGAAGGACAATGGGCCCAAAGAAAAGGGTCAACAGAACACCACTGGTGGTCACATACAGCTCACAACTCAAGCCGGTTCAATGTATTATTAATGACCCACAACCCGTGCTGGATAGTGACACTTCCCTCACACAGGGACTGGGGGGCCCAACCTTTTCTTGCTTACCGATAGCCTGATAACCTAAAGCAACTTCTCAGCCACAATGAAAAACTCCTTAACAGTAACATGGGCTCTGGTACCAAGGTCTGCAACAAACCAGGATGCCAGATGTGTCCACATATAGATCCTAGCAACAACATCAACCGTATCATCTCAGGTTCCTATTCGTGCTCATCCTCTAATGAGATTTATGCCATCACGTGTCAGCAGTGCCCTTCTGTCCCCTACATTGGACAAACAGGCCGGTCCCCATGACAAAGAATAAATGGACACAAGTCCCTACGGCAAAGAATAAATGGACACAAGCAGGGGTCATTTCGTAGAAAAAGAGGTGCAGGAGCTCACTAGCACAACTCATTAGCATAACTTATTTGCATATGCCACACCCCCTGACGTCACCGGAAGTGTGTCAGAAGGCGACACCCACCGCTCAGGCTCCACTGGACTGTTTTGGATCGCTAGCTACTGGGGGGGGGGCGAACATGCAGATCTGTCCTCACAGAGGAGGGAGAGCTTCTACCTGAATAAAACTTGGTCTTAAACGTGCCACTGGACTGTTTTGGACCGGGGGGGGCGGGGGGACCTCTGCAACTTACCTGGCTGCTTCTTGTTCTGACTGAGGGCTGTTGGGAGCAGGGGGTGGGGCTTGTTGCATGTGCCCGCCCCCTGGGCGCTTTCCTGCCGGAGCTCCGCTCCTGTGCGCTCCTGCAGGAAATGACCCCTGGACACAAGTCCCTATGGCAAAGAATAAATTGACATTTTAACCTTCCAGGACATTCAGTTGCTGCCCTAAGAGTAGCAGTGCTCTTACAAAGGAATTTCAAAGGGAGATTAGAAAGAGAGACTGATGGATTTCATATCATTATACAGAAGTGAATTCCTGCTATTTTCTCCCCGATAGAAAACGGAGCGGACGAGGCACCGCATGCTGTTAAGTTCATTACAAAGAATTACATTTACGGCAACCCCGAACATAAAGGTAACATTTTGGGTTTAATTGCAAGAGTGACGTGGGCATGTCTATATATGAACAGAGAATTATCAGAGGAAAAACGACAGCTAATTAGTAGCCCGACAGAAGTTCACCAGATGTCAGCAAGTTGCCATGGTGTTCTGTGTTACTTGTGTGACTGTACAGTTTCTCCCTCCCCCTTCTGCTTGCTAGCCTGTATTTTATTCTGCTGTAACGCCTAAGCCAAACATCTGGAGGACGTGGTGTAGGAGTGAGCTTGAATGCTAGCTTGTTGCTTTTAGTTCCTGGGAACTGCACCTGTATTATGTCTGGAGATAGCAGTGTTCCCAGGGAATGAGCGCGCAACTGTTTCCTTTCACCCGCCAGCGGGAAAGTGACCCATTGGTTATGTACCTGGTTCAAATCCCTTTATTATGCTTGCCCTAGCTGTTTGTACCCATTCCTAACAAAGAACTTGTTTGAGTATCTTTCCAAAGCTTTGAAATAAATTTTGCTTTTTTGAAACGTGGATTTATTCTCGATGCTTGGGGATCCAACACCAGAAGAACTCCAAATTTTATAAGGGGAATTTTAAAAGTCTGGTTAATTTAGCTAGTAGAATAAACAAGTCTCCCCTCCCCTATTTCTGGTCTCAAAGTGACAAATTAATGTGGAATATTCTTTGTAAGCTGGGGCGGATTAACCATTAAACAGACTAAGCACGTGCTTAGGGCACCAGGGCCAAAGGAGGCACCACAAAGTTGGGAAAAGGGTGAAAAGAAAAAAAAAACTCGAATGAAGATTTGCCGGTCTTTCTCACAACTGAAACGTGTAAAACGTGTAAAAAAACCCAAATAGATCAGTTATGCTTCAAGAAAGACTCAACTCACTGTGTATATTAACAATTGATGCAGTCATTCTGAGAGGTATTAATTTCGAGGATGTTATCAGCGATTTTGCGAAAATGAAATGTAGAAAAATGCCTTTCAGGTCATGAATATTGGAACTTTGATACATTTAACTTGTGAAATATTAAAATAGATGTTGCATTGTATTTTTGTAGAACTTTATGTCGCCCAAGCTTGGCTTAGTTTGTACAGTATATTGTGTTATCATATGAATAAATATTTGTATGGCTGCAACCTGCATTGTATATCTGGTCAGACAGGTCAACCACTAAAATGGACGGGGTCAGTGTGGAAAGGAGGGGGGGCACCAAGATTGGTCAGTGCTGAGGGCACCCGTGAGCCTTCATCCGCCCCTGTTTGTAAGCTAAAGCTTCGACTTTCTTTTGCCACCTCTTCTGTGGGGAATATCTTGGAATCTCTTTTGCATCCGACCCATACAGAGAGTGAAGCCGCTTGCCATTGGCCGGGTGTGTGATTCAGAAGTATTTTAACAATGTGCATCAGGGATCCAAATCTGGCCGGCCCGCCCTTAGCTAGGTGCCATTCTTCAGTCCTTTTTTATTCTTCCTGGGCATAGAGCCCTTCACTGCTGTCTGGGGTAGCCAACAGGCCAGGAGGAAAATGTCCTGCCCCTTACCACAAGCCAGGCCTGTAACCAGGATTTCTTTAAATGGGGGGGGGGGGGGCTTTAAATATGTCAGGGGGGACCCTGCCCACACCCACACACACACAATAAATAACTCAGGGGGCACCCGCACCACCCCCCCAAGGGAGCACCTGGGCTGGATGGGAAGTGGGGGGGGGGCTTGGTGGTAAGTCAGGGGGGCAGGCCCCGAGATGCCCTACAGTAGCTATGGGCCTGGCACAGGCTTCATGTTCTGAAATGGGCAGGGGAACTTTTCATGGCAGAGAGGGAATAACATCACCTGATAAATAAAATCCCCATAAGCCTCTATTAAGGGTGTTGTACATATTAGATTCCATGTCAAAAAATGAAGTCAAATGAGGAGGAAGATCTATATTTTATTTCAATTAACAAGAAAACAGTTGGACCAAATAGTCCATCCAAAATTGACTACTTTCTTCTCAGCGTATTCAGGAAATATGCTTCAATTAACAGGAAAACAATTCGACCAAATAGTCCATCCAAAATTGACAACTTTCTTCTTTTTCATCTTCATCTTCTTCTTGAACATTTTCTGAACATATTCAGGAAATACCCGATATTTTATACATGGACTGACATCATCAAGAAAACAATATTCGAAAAACATAATTGGTTACAAAAGACAGTGGTCATTTGAGTAATAATCCTCTGATTGGCCAGATGTAAACCTGACCTAAATGATAATGGGCAAGGAATCTTCATACCAGACTAAAATCTTATCTGACCCAGACATTGAAAGGTTTGCCCTAAAAACTACAGAATCATGAACTTCGTACCTATTATGTTGTCTGCTAACAATATCAGACCTACAAGAGGAAAGCCTTCTATATAACAGGCCTTTCTAACATCCTAATAAAATATTACTTAAAGAACAAATCTATAAAAACCAGAGAAATATGAATATGAACAATCAAGAAGAAAAAAACCTATACATAAAAATCTTTATATTCCCATTCATACTACAAGGGGAGTAGGGGCAGGACATTTTTTTCTCCAGGCAGTTGGCCACCTTAACTCCAAGGGGAGAAGGGAATGAAAAGCCCAGGGAACTGAAAGCCCAGCTCATCCATGCAAGGGTTCCTGGCAAGGGTTCCATGCAAGGGTTCTCACAGTTCCGCAGGGCCTGCAAGACGGAGCTCTTCCGCCAGGCTTTTAATTAGGAGCCGCCACTACCACCGCCACCAACTATCTTGTGGTAACAACGGGGTAATGGAATGGCCCCATTATAAAGCTCTGGCCACAGTACTGCGATGGATCGGTACCGCTGAAGCGGGCCCTTGGGTCACATCTATGGGCCACTATCTTGATTCAATTGAATGGGTAAAACCACTGAGCACTTTATTACTGTTAAATATGGTTGTTTTATTCTGTTCTTAATGTTTTATATTTGGCACATGGTGCCCCTGTTTGTGAGCCGCCCTGAGCCCATTCACGGGGAGGGCAGGATAGAAATAAAATAGTAATTTTTTTTTTTTTTAATGCAGGGATTCTGACATGTTAGAACGGATTTTACGGCTTCCAGCTTCAGTTGGAGGATCATGGAGTGTCACCACTATACATTTAGTTCTTCCTCCCAGGGTCCATGTGATGAAATACGTATAATGAGTTCTGTGCTGGGAACCTAATCCTACACGTGTGCAGGCCTGATTTGGATTTGTACTGTGGAACAAAAGGAGAGGTTTCTTCAGTGTCCCCCCCCCCTTTTTCCCAATGGAAAATGGCCCTGGGGGATGGATGGTATTTGTCCGCTGGGGAGTCTATGTGTGCTCATAGGGCTCTTCTGCATTCACATTTTCTTTGCTTATATGTGCCTCTTACTCCCCCCCCCTTTCCACACATGTTTTGCTCCCTCTAGTGGTCAACGTGATATTACATCTCTGTGTGTCCAACATTCCTCCCTCCAGATTTAAACAGCAGGTTTTTCTGCTGGACATACAAAGATATAATATTGAATCAACCACAAGAGGGAGCAGAGCATTAGCAGAAAGGGGGGGGAAGCGCTGAAGCAACAGGGACACACAACAGGGACACACGGACGATGAAAATGTGAATGCACAAGAGCCCACAGAATATGCCTAGGTTTCAGAAGCCTGGTTTGATACAAAGTGGTATAGACTGGGAAACAGCACAAGGTGGATTGAGACCCTCAGATAGCAAATAAGGGTTTCAAGAATGGCTGCTCCTGCACTAGAAGGATTTCCCTTCATGTAGAAATAAATGTGTCGGGGAGAACCTTAGGGTCCCTTCTCCCCGGCAGCACCCACTGTACCATTGGACTCCTGTAGCAACCACTTATTTCTGTTTCATCTTCTTGTATTCCAGTAAATGTCTATGTGAAAATGCACAGAGACAGCCCCTTTCTAGTCTGCATGGACCTGACTCTTTCGCAAAGTGAAGTCATAGACCCCACCTACCTATGGATTGGGCCGCAGGGACAGAATCTGGAAAGTGAGTTTCTCGTCTAATAGAAACAAGTCAGAAATGGAAAGAGACAAGAGGTCATTAGTGTAATTCCTTGTCCGAAGGTGGGATCAGAGACCCACCTTCTTCCTGCACAGATCAGTTCACCAAACTCCAAACAGCCTTACCATCCCGACCAAGAAGGTGGGACATTGAAAGAGAGGATATAAGGCCCTCTTGAAGAGGAGCACTGTATCTCCTTCCAGGAGCTGGGGGGCGGGGGGGAGCAGAGAGGATGCCATCAACACAAGGGGATCCCTTTGTTAACCTGTTAGCTCCCACGCTAACTTTGAATTACAATTTAACCTTAGCACAGAAAAATCAGAAACACCATGTAAAAGGAAACAGACTCTAAAGTAGGGGAGTTCCAGGCGTAGCATAATGAAATCAGCTCACATTTATTGATAACATTGGAATGAAAAGAGATAATTTAACCGGTATGAGGCCGACTTATATTCGTGCACACACTCACACCCAACACGCCCCCAATTCCCGTGATAGGTTCTATATACATGGCCCAGGTAACAATAGGTTCTCTTCAGGATCCTAGTGTTCCCATTGGTCCTCTTCAGGATCCTAGCGTTCCCATTGGTCCTCGCTAGGATCCACGGTGGCTATTGTTCTAGACCCGAAGGTCTGTGAGTCCGGTAAACCGTATGGCCAGGCACACGCGGTTGCAGCCATTTTAATACATAACACAGACACAATCCAAATATCATTTAACTACTTTTATTTATTCATTCATTCAATTTATACCCCACTCTCCCCACCAAGCTCTTGTAGCTATGCAACAATGAAGATTTTAAGGTAACAAGGTTCATTTCAACTTCTTGTTACAGATTCCCTCAATTTGAGATAATAAATTCTCCCCCCAAAAGCCCACACAAAACATTCCAAAATAAACAACACAATTCTAGAAGTCCCTTCTTTTTTAGAATCAAGAAGAGGTGAGGGAAATTGGGGGGGAGATGCGGGTCAAAATGCCGCCGAGCAGCAAATAGTGGGAAATTGAGCAGTACAACGGGGGAAACGGGAGACTGAGGGTGGAACAACTGCTTTTGTGGAATCGGTCAGAGAGAGAGGGGGGGGCATAGGCCTCTTTCTCTACCCTCCTACTCCAAAGCTCTGCTACTACATTTACACCACTTTGGGGGTATCCTCCCTTTCATACCATAAGATTACATCATCCTGGCCAGATATACTATACAACCAGTTCTAGATTTTCCCCTCTTGATGGTCCTCAAAAAGACCTGGCAAGAGTCCTTCGTCTGACATTAAGGGAACACATGCAAATTCTATGCGTTTGGATCATAACACCCAGGGCTTTTCTTGTGGAAAAAGCCCCGCAGGAACTCATTAGCATAATAGGCCACACCCAACAGCAGGAACTCATTAGCATATTGGGCCACACCCCTGACAGCATAGCTCATTGGCATATTAGGCCACACCCCCATGTTACCAGAAGTGTGCTCATCCAGCCCCACCCACCTTTTGCTTCTTATTCCGTTTACCTTGTTTGTGGTCAAAACCCAGGGCTTTTTGTAGCAGGAACTCCTTTGCATGTTACCCCTAATGTAGCCAATTTCAATGAGTTTCTGCTGTTGGGTGTGGCCTATTATGCTAATGAGTTCTTGCTGGGTGTGGCCAACTTGGAAGCCAGCCGGAACTCCGTTCCTGTGCGTTCCTGCCCAAAAATAGCCCTGATAACACCCTTTTTGGTTTTCCCAGTTACCCCTTAAAATGCCAGGAATTCAACCCATAAATGAGTTCTGTGTCAATTTTTGTCCCCTAAATGAGTTCTGGGTCAAATTCCAACCAGGTTGAGTCATGTCTAATGTTCCCTCTAAGCTGTGGAGTTTTGTGAGCTAAAATTCTACTTTGTGAGCTGCTGGCATTAAAGTTGTGAGTGAGCGATTTGGCTACTGCATAAATTAGTTTGCTCTGGAGCCCTCCTTCCTGAGATAAGACAAAAATGTGTGAGCCAGAGGCTTAAAAACTGTGAGGTGACTCACACTAACTCAGTTTAGAGGGAAGACTGGTCATGTCACCCTAAAATACCAGGGATTCAACCCCTAAATGAGTTCTGGGTCAGTTTTTCTCAAGGCTAAACCCAAACATTAGGAAGTTGCCTAGCTATTGTCCCTAATACTCATCATACCATATCTTAGATCATAGGTGACCCAACTTGGGATGTTGGATTTTGAACCCAGTCCCAACCTGAGCCTGATCCAAACCCATCCAAGTAGTCACCATCAGAAAATCCTCTTCCTTCTTGAGAGCAAGCTTTAGTGAGAGCTCTCCTCTTTTGCAGACACAGCTCCTCCAGGTGTCTTTTAGAGTCCCTCGACTGATAACATGAAGATTCAACAGATTGTAGACTGGTCATGTGTCTCTATGGGTAGTGTGAACACATAGCACGAGAATTAACTATAGAAGCAGAGGGTAGTGTGTGCCTTTTGACCTTGCAGGTTATACTTAAGGAAATTACATTCATCCACACAGCAGGAAAAGCATGTTGGACTCATTTGACTATAACCCTGGGTTCCAAACCCTTCAGCAATCTTCCTTATGTTTCCTACCGCTTTTCCACATTCTCCTTTTCCTCTCTTGTAAGTTCCTGTTTCTTCAGAATTTTTTTTCTTTTCCACATGTGCCTTGCTCCCTCTAGTGGTCAATTTGATATTATACTAGTTTAGGTGTGGCATAAAAACCTGCAGTTTAAGGGTGCGGTCAGACGCGCCATTTGATCAGGTGTCGTGCCAGTTCAGAAACAGGTTTTATCTGCGCGATCACACAGTCAACATCTGCCTCCCGTCCCCAGCCGTCGCTTTCCGGCTCAAAACCGCTTTAACCCGGAGTATTTTGATACCAGGTCCCCAAGTGGTGTTTTCCTGATTCTCCGGTTCCAGCCGCACTTTTCTGACGTCTGATCACTCCTCCAGTGTCGAGCCACTTCCGGTTTAAACGCCCTCCCCGCTCGAACGCAGCCCGAGGCGTCTGCTTTTCATCCACCTTTTTTTAAAAGCGTTGGCGGTGTGCGCATAGGCAGAGCTTTGTCACTGTGTTATTAAAAATAATGTTTAAACGGTGCCTAGTTTTAGCATTTAGATGAGTTCAGGATCTCACGGAGGCCATTTTCGGGGTAAACATTTAAAGGGAAGTGTTCCTTTAAAGTTTAAAGGGAAGTGTTACAGCAGTCGGGTTGAAGAGGAAATCGCTGTTCTGCACACACGCGAAAATTTTAGTTCTACAGATGGCTGCCTATGTGCATGCCCAAACTAAGAGAGAGAGAGAGAAATAACACTGATGCGTGTGGACAGTGGGGAGCGATGTGGCTGCACAGCGATCCGGAGCAAGGAGGTGAGTGTGATCGTGATTCTCCCGGTTTAAAAAAAACGCATCAGGGCCGGAGCAATTTAAACTGCTCCCAGCACGCTGTCTGACTGCACCCTAAATTTGCTGGGAGATACGCTGGACATAAGCAGGTGTAATATCAAATTGACCACTGGAGGGAGCAAAAATATGTGCAGAACAGGGGGGAAATCCCAAAGCAACAGTAACACACAAGCAAGGAAAATGTGAATGTGGGAAAGCCTGGTGCTTAACATAACTTCAGAAGAGTCGTAAGATACCATTGAGCCCTCAGTCTTCTTTTTCTTGAACAGAAAGAAGGCTGAATTCGTCTCCTCTCTGCTTGGAATATGCATTCTCAGCTTCCACTAGCAGCCAGTCTCCTAGCCCGGAGGGCAAGGTTGCAAGTCCCCTTTTATTTGGACGTGAACCCTGATCCTTTGTGCCTCTGTGGTTGGGTGCAGCTAAGGCCATGCAGTACCAGGGGTCCTTTCCTGCTGGAGCACGACAGAGCAGCGCTCCGGCAGTAAGGAGCCCGGGGCACCAACCCACCCCCGACGCCATTCCTGGCCTGTCTGCACAGGCAGACGGCCTAGGGTGTCAGCTATGCTGCCATGGGGGTTGGATTGTTCTGTCAGTGTCTGTGTAAATTGCTTTTGCATTCCTTTCTCTGCTATGCGCTGTAATGCTTATCTCTAAAGAAGAGCAGGCGGGGGGGGGGGTTGTCTGCCGTTCCAGGCAGCCGTGGGAGCCGACCAATTCCCAGCTTCGCATAGTAACAGTTTGCTGGCTCTAGCCCGCGTGCGGGAGGGTGCCTAATTGGCCAGCGTAGTGGGGTGTGTGTGTGCATACAAATGCCCTATATCTCATTATGTCCAAGGGACAACTGCCATTCTTAACAGTGACTATGTTAATGCATCTATAGCTCTTCAATAAAAGTATAACCTTTCCAGGAAGTGTGTACTCCGTTGTTGGCTGTGGGTTCTGACACAGGGAAGGCCTGCAAAGCCCTCCGCCACCTGGAGGGATTTAAATGCCTTTCTTTCTGGGGAAGGGAGAGAAAGGCATTCTAAACATGCCTGGGTTTCCTGCCCGATCTTCTCCAGGGGCACCTGGAGAAGATCAGACAGGGAACCCTCTCTTGCTTGCATGCCTGCCCTTTCTCAGGGGGTATGGCGTATGCACATTAGTTATGCAAATGAGCTCCTGCACCTCTTTTTTTACGAAATGACCCCTGCGCAGTACAACCGTTGACCTGGCTTCACATTTCTTTTTCAGGACAAAGCTACATGAATCTCACTGAAACTGGAAAGTTGATGCTGCTCAATTTTAATGAGGGCTTGTCAGGATCTTATACTTGCACGCTTTCTTACAGAGTTGTCCAAGGGGACATGCGAGCTGAAGAAGAAAGATTCCAGGCATACAAATTTATGGTTTATGGTAACAGAAACGTATCCTGTCCTCACCCTGACCCTTTCCCTTCCCACCTTGCTCTAGGCCGGTGATTTCCAACATGACTTGTGCCAACCCATTTCCTGACGCCCACCTCCTTTCCCCCAAAATCAAGGAGCCAATCCTGGCCGGTTCCAGGTTTTGGAGGGCCCTGGGCTAGGGTTGCCCACCTCCACGTGGTTGTATATCAAAATGAGAGCTCACAGGAGGAGATTGTATCAACATAAAGACACTCCGTGAATGAATTACGAACAAAAGCAGATAGATTATATTCTCCAAAATGATTCAAACAGTTTTAAATCTTTGTTAAAGTTCAACAAACCCTTACATATTCTTAAAGAGCTAGGATCAAGAAGTACTTGATACAAAGGGAAAACTCAAATGAAGTCCACAAATCCTTTGTATAAAAAAACTTCAGGAGAACATAAGAACATAAGAGACGCCAATGTTGGATCAGGCCAAAGGCCCATCCAGTCCAACACCCTGTGTCACACAGTGGCCAGAAATACCAGGTGCCATCAGGAGGTCCAGCAGTGGGGCCAGGACATTAGAAGCCCTCCCACTGTTGACCCCCCCAAGCACCAAGAATACAGAGCATCACTTGCCCCAGAGCCCCTATCTATACCTTGTGGCTAATAGCCACTGATGGACCTCTGCTCCATATGCTTATCCAATCGCCTTTTGAAGCTGTCCATGCTTGTAAATGCCGCCACTTCCTGTGGCAGTGAATTCCATGTGTTAATCAGTCTTTGGATGAAGAAGTGCTTCCCTTTATCCCTTCTAACCCAACTGCTCAGCAATTTCATTGAGTGAACCACGAGTTCTTGTATTGTGAGAAAGGGAGAAAAGTACCTCTTTCTACTTTCTCACTACCTCTTTCAAAGGTTCTACTTCATGCAGCAGCTATACACGGCTGGCTTCACTGCCGCGTTCACGTTCCGCTTCTTCAGACAGCTGGTACTCTTTAGCCGTGAAACTGGAAAATATACTTCTGTGTCACATCCACTATGTTATAACATATTTACTACATCCCCAGTTGTCAGCACATACATACTCACTGAAATAAAGTTGATACAACCTCCATGTGGGGGCTGGGGATCTCCTGAGATTACAACTGATCTCCAGTCCACCAAGATCAGTTCCCCTGGAGAAAATGCTTTCTTTGGAAGGTGGACTCTATGGCATTCTACCCTGCTGAGGTCCCTCCCCTCCCCAAACCCCGCCTTCCCCAGGCTCCGCCCCCAAAATCTCCAGGTATTTCTCAACCCAGAGCCGGCCCCCTTTCCTGTGAGATAGGTTAGGCTATGAGTGTGTGTGTGACTGGCCAAAGGTCACCCAGGGAGCTTCTATGGCACTGGAGGGATTCCCGGGCAGGGCTCTTTTGGTAGCAGGTACTCATTTGCATATTAAGCGACACACCCCTAATGTAGCCAATCCTCCAAGAGTTTACAGTAGCCCCTGTAAGAAGAGCTCTGTAAGCTCTTGGAGGATTGGCTACATTAGGGGTGTGTGGCCTAATATGCAAAGGAGTTCCTGCTACAAAAAGAGCCACCGTCACCCGCATCTCTCAGCCCCCAGTCTGAGACTTTAACCGCTACCCCACACTGGTTCTACTTTTAAAATCCTCCTTTAAATCCTACTTTACTGTAGGAGCTTTTGAGATTAATATCATCAACCGAAGCGAACTATACAGCGGGTCCATCTACACCAATGCTTTCCTTTTCTTTCTTTTCCGTTTTTGTTTTAAAAAAGCATATCGGGAACCCGATTACACCTATCAAGTATCTGTTCACTTCACAACCAAGGACTGTGGTTTCGTAGGTAATGCTGAATTCTTCAAAGAGCTACAGAAAGTCCTGAAGGATCTGATTTCCCACCTGACCTGCCATGTCATAGATCCATCCTACAAATGTCACACCGTTAAGAGACCACATGTGCTGGAGGATGAACTGTTTGTCACGTTCCAAGGTAACAGGATGGGTTTTGTGGTTTTTTTTTTTTTTTTGGAGGGGGAAATGATGAGATGAAGCAAGGTATCCACGTGGAGCTCTGGTGCGGGGGGGGGGATCTCCTGATTATTGCCTCCATAAACGGACTCTAATCTGGGAGAACCGGGTTTGATGCCCCTCTCCTCCATTGGATGACCTTGGGCAAGCCATAGTTCTGATAAGAGCTGTTCTTGAAAAAAAGAGCAGTTTCTGTCAGAGCTCTCTCAGCCCCGCCTACCTCACAGGGTGTCTGTGGTGGGGAGGGGAAGGGAAATGAGTTTGTAAGCCGCTCTGAGACTCCCTTGGGTAGTGAAGGGCAGGGGTATGAATCCAATCTCCTCCTCCTCCTCTTCTTCTTTCAGCAACTCTGGGCGAGCTACATATTACACTGTTTATGGGCGTGCCCCAAGGTCCTGCCGAGCAGGGCTGCTCTGAAAGTTCTCTCCCAAAATGTTTAGATTCTTAGATCACGACTGTGGTTGGCAGAGGGAACCTTCTTCCCCCACATAATATTTCCATCCTGATTTTGTTGGATATTGTAACTCAGCATGCAAGAGGATCTGGGAGGGAAACGGTTAAGAGATTTCTCTCTCTCTCTCTCTCTCTCTCTCTCTCTCTCTCTCTCTCAAAAAAAGTGGAGTATGTCCTCTCTCTCTCTCTCTCTCTCTCTCTCTCTCTCTCTCTCCAGTACACTTGGCAATTGGCCCCCACCCTCTCATTGGATAGATGTTGAGCCTCTTTGGCCCTTACCTGCCATGTCAGTGTTTCATCTTCTGTGTTTCATCTTCTATGGGAGCTCCTCTCTCTTACCTGGGCTTGGAGCTGCAGCAAGTTAATCTGTTCACAATAGGTTTTGAAGTAAATCTGTTCACAATCAGTTTTGAAGTTAATCGGTTTACAATAAGTTAAATATACTTACATGAATTTGTCATGTAAGAGGTGCTTCTATTTTTGTAAGTAAGATTTCTTTCCCTTGTTCCCATTGGAGTCAGACCCTCTTTGTAATTTGTTTGAACAGCATTTTCCCCTGAACCGGAGATACCTGAAGTGGTTCTTTCCTATGTTGTAATAGGAGTGTATCTTTTGATTTTATTTTTTTTAAGTACCCGTTAGGTACACTTTTATTACTTTTCATATTATACACAAACCAACATACATACAACATATAACAAACATCCACTTGCATACATAACACATACAAAGAGATCAGTATAACTCTATTACCATATTTAACCATTTTCTTAAATCACTTTCTATAGGTTTGCTTCAGTTTCTGTACACGCTTATCTTTTTACCATAGTTTCTAATTAACTAAATGAGATTAATAATACCAAAATTTCCATTACTTTAAACTATGCATTTATATTGTATCAGTCATACAGTTTTTTCCACATCTTTTGAAATGTTGGGTCTGTTGTCCCTCTCATCAACGATGACAATTTGTCATTTTCAGCCGTCTCCAACAGTTTATTCATATATTCTTGCTTCTTCATCTTTTGATTTTTTTGTGGGTGAAACAGCCTAGTATATCTCGTGGTAACTTATTTTGACTGGCGTGCTTTGGATTAAATCTAAACATTGGTTTGATTTCTGGAAAATCACCTTGCACCTTCAGATAATCTCGTATTAGTTTTCAATAGCCATTCTTGATGTATCCACGTAGTCAAAAACATATAAGCTTAGCTTTCTATAAGCAATAACTGTGAATTATTAGGCTGTTAGTATTTTTTATAAATTTCTAAATTAACATTCAATGTTGCAGTACTTTGTTATTAAACCATCAAATCTCCAAAATACACCTAAAGAGTATCATATATAACAAAGGAAGAAGAGGCAAAAAAGCTTATACTTTATAAACAGTGTAAAAGGTTTTCAAAATATATTTTCAAAATGTATTGACCGGGAATGTGTTTCTCAAAATATGAGGTATCAACCAGAAAAGCAGTAGATGACAGCAAAGGATTACTTATGCCAGGAAAGGATTATTTGTGCCACAAATTGCATGTTAAGCAGTACAGGAATTATAAGAGGCGGGAGCCGCAATACTCGCGGGGGGGGGGGGGATGTC
>NW_015169200.1:551271-562681 GCF_001447785.1 Gekko japonicus
CCACCCACCACTCAGGCTCCACTGGGCTGTTTTGGATTGCTAGCTATTGGGGGGGGGGGGAACGTGCAGATCTGTCCTCGCAGAGGAGGGAGAGCTTGTACCTGAATAAAACTTGGTCTTAAAGGTGCCACTGGACTGTTTTGGACCGGGGGGCCGGGGGAGGGCTCTACAGCTTACCTGGCTGCTTCTTGCTCTGACTGAGGGCTGCTGGGGGCAGGGGGTGGAGCTTGTTGCATGTGCCCGCCCCCTGGGCTCTTTACTGCCGGAGCTCCGCTCCTGTGCGCTCCTGCAGGAAATGACCCCTGCGCGGAAGCATCCTCCCCCCCCTCTCCCCAGCAGTGGGGTGTGTGTGTCTCGACTATTAGATATATACATATACATAGGATCCTACAAACAAGAAGCTCAACACAGTGGTACAGACCACGCACCGTCCCTAATCATTCATCGAAGCAAGGTTGTAAAACCATTTTGTACAGTGCAACCCCCTTACCTGTGCAGAAAAGCCCTCTGGAATACTTCCATTTTGCATAGTTTGCGAAAGGCCAGGAGTGTGGGAGCTTTCCTGAGGTCCTTGGGGAGGCCATTCCAAAAGGTGGGGGCCACAGCCGAGAAGGCACTGTGTCTGAGCAGTTGCTGATTTTGCCCATTTGCAGGTTGGCACCTGCAGATGGCTCAGTGGTTAAGACACTGAACTGCAGGCCGGAAGGTCGGTAGTTCAGTAGTTCATGCAACAAGCCCCACCCCCTGCTCCCAGCAGCCCTCAGTCAGAGCAAGAAGCAGCCAGGTAAGCTGCAGAGCCCCCCCCCAGCCCAAAACAATCCAGTGGTACCTTTAAGACCAGGTTTTATTCAGGTACAAGCTCTCCCTCCTCTGAGAGGACAGATCTGCGCCTCCCCCCCCCCAATAGCTAGCACTCCAAAACAGTCCAGTGGAGTCTGAGCGGTGGGTGTTGCCTTCTGCCACATTTCCGGTGATGTCAGGGGGTGTGGCATATGCAAATAAGTTATGCTAATGAGTTATACTGAACTGCAGGCTGTGGAAGGCCGGTGTTTCAGCGGTTCGAGACCCGAGTGTGCCGCATGACAGAGCGAGCTCCCATCTCTAGTTCCAGCTCCTGCCAACCTAGCAGTTCGAAAGCAAGAAATTGCAAGTAGATAAATAGGTACCACTTAGGTGGGAAGGTAACAGCGTTCCGTGCGCCTTGGCGTTTAGTCATGCCGGCCACATGACCACGGAAACGTCTTCAGACAGCACTGGCTTTTCGGCTTTGAAACGGAGATGAGCACCGCAACCCTAGAGTCGGATTCGACTGGCTTTCGAGCAAGGGAAACCTTTACCTTTACCTTTTCCCTCCTCCCAATTGAAATTTAGATCTTTCTTCCCCTTGCTGGCCCAAAGAGGGAGCTACAACACAGGCAATACATCTTCTGGCTCAACAGTCCTTTGCTAGCAACACACCTGCTTGCCAGAGATGGCCCAGATGGGAGGCTTCCTGCTTCCCGGGAAGCAAGTCCCTTTCCGGTCATCGGGGTGGAACAGGGAGTCAGCGAAATTTAGGGCAGCAGTCCGAATAGAGAGCTGTCATCTTCTCTGTGCTTCTTTCATAACTCGACGCATAATTCAGAGGAAAGTGACTGTCCGTTTGCCAAAACCCTTTGCCTCTCCTTGCCTCTTCTCTAGTCAATCCCTTTGGCCCTGGCTGGGAAGCGGCTTGCCAACAGGCTGGGCCCGACTGTGAAGATGTGACCAACAGCCACGTCCAAGAGGTCAGAGTTATTCCTTCCTCAAGCGTGTACATTTGCACACTCCAAAATGCTACGGGGGGAGGGGGGAGATACACTCTTAAGTGCTCTCAAAACATACAACATCTATTAATTTGGTTGTGTGTTGAATGTGAATTGCTGGCTTTGGCCGTAAATAAAACCAGGGGTCATTTCCTGTGGGAGCACACAGGAGCGGAGCTCCAGCAGTAAGGAGCCCAGGGGGCAGGCACATGCAACAGTTGGGCCACGAGGAGCAAGAAGCAGCCAGTTAAGTTGCAGAGTCCCCCCTCCCCCCGGCCCGCCTTCAGGTACAAGCTCTCCCTCCTCTGTGAGGACAGGTCTGCACGCCCCCCCCCCCAATAATTAGCAATCCAAAACAGTCCAGTGGAGCCTGAGTGGTGGGTGTCGACTTCTGACACACTTCCGGTGATGTCAGGGGGTGTGGCATATGCAAATAAGTTATGCTAGTAAGTTATGCTAATGAGCTCCTGCACCTCTTTTTCTACAAAATGACCCCTGAATAAAACTAAAACTAAACATGCACTGTTTCCCCTCCTGCTCCCCCAGCACGAACGCCTGATGCACGCAGTAAACAGTCCTGATCATCCTGTCTTGCTGTGCTGATATTTTGGGTGGACAGATCCTCACCCCGCAGCACGCCACCCTGTACCCACCACCTCCTCCCTGCCTCACTGGCCATGTTTCTTTACAATGTCGGGGGAAGCCATTCACACACGAAAAAGTTAGACAGAAGGAGGGGAGTTGGGAGGGAAGTCCAGGACGCCGTGGAAATCTACCAAACAGGGAGGGCAGCTGTGGGAGGTGGGGCCAGACAGAAAGGCTCAGCAGGGCTGCCAACCTTCAGGTGTAGAATTCCAAAAACTACATCCGTGACAAAAATAACGAAGAGTCAATAAAGAGAAGTTGCAAAAACATTTACTGTAGCAATTCTGTAGAAAAATTTCCTATTATCGCTCACACGCAACGAATACTGCACAATGTAAAGAATTTATTTCACAATATTTGCTTTACCTTATCAATTATTACTTATCAACTCTTGAAGGAAACGTTCCATGTTGACTTTCTAATAACAGAACCCAAGAGTTGATAAGCAGCAGGGGTCATTTTGTAGAAAAAGAGGAGTAGGACCTCATTAGCATAACTCATTAGCATACCTTATTTGTGTCAGAAGACAACACCCACCACTCAGGCTCCATTGGACTGTTCTGAATTGCTAGCTATTGGGGGGGGGGAATGTGCAGATCTGCCCTCACAAAGGAGGGAGAGCTTGTACCTGAATAAAACTTGGTCTTAAAGGTGCCACTGGACTGTTTTGGACTGCGGGGCTGGGGGGGGCGGGCTCTGCAACTTACCTGGCTGCTTCTTGCTCTGACTGAGGGCTGCTGGGAGCAGGGGGCAGGGCTTGTTGCATATGCCTGCCCCCTGAGCTCTTTACTGCCGGAGCTCCGCTCCTGTGTGCTCCTGCAGGAAATGACCCCTGATAAGCAGTAATTGATAAGAATTACGATTGCTACACACTCAAATAAAGCAAATTTTGTGAAACAAATTGTTTACATTGCGCAGCATTCGTTGCATGTGAACGATAATAGAAGGAAAATTTTCTACAGAATTGCTACAGTAAATGGTTTTGCAACTTATCTTTATTGACTCTTCGTTATTTTGTCACGGATGTTGTTTTTGGAATTCCCTTCCTCCTGTGATCTCTCATTTTTGGATTCTGACCTTCAGGTGTAGCCTGGAGTTCTCCTGGTATTACAATGCTTTTCCAGACAACAGCAATTTGGGTCCCCTGGAACAAATGGCAACTTGGGAGGGGGGAACTTGATGGCATCGTGCCCCCCCCTTGAGCTCCCTCCCCTTTTCAAACGCTGCCCTCTCCAGGTACTGCCTGCAAATCTCCAGGAATTTTTAAAATGGAGTTGGCAATCCCAGCAGAGAGCCACCTGTAGCCTTGAAGGGACTGGATGCAACTGGGAGGTTGTACCATTTGTGTGTGTGTGTGTGTGTGTGTGTGTGTGTGTGTGTGTGAAGGATTCATTTTCCATGTCACAGCCACTCCAACATTCCCTATTTCCAGAGATGGCCCTGAGCCAGTTTGGTGTCGTGGTTAAGTGCACGGACTCTAATCTGGGAGAACTGCGCTTGATTCCCCACTCCTCCACTTGCAGCTGCTGAATGACCTTGGGCAAGCCTTAGTTCTGTCAGAGCTGTCCTTGAAAAGGTAGTTCTTGAAAGAGCTCTCTCAGCCCCACCTACCTCACAGGGTGTCTGTTGTGGGGAGGGGAAGGGAAAAGGAGTTTGCAAGCCGCTCTGAGACTCCGAGTGAAGGGCAGGGTATAAATCCAATCTCTTCTTCTTCTCTTCTTAATCGTCACCACAACCCTGTGAGGTAGGTTAGGCTGAGAGATTGTGAGGGGCTCAGGGTCACCCAGCGGGCTTTCTTGGCAGAGCAGGGATTCGAACCTGAGTCTCCTCAGATCTTAATCTGACATCTTAACAACTGCGCCATACCAGCCCTCATGCCACTGTACGACACGTGGACACTAGAAATTCGTGGCTTTCAAAACGAAAGCTGGGAGATGGGATTTGCTGGGAAACATTTCGTAATAACAAAGGAGACTGTGGAATCAAGCCCTACCCGGTACACATATTTAAAGACAGCCAGAAAATAGTAAGACATTGATATAGCATAAAATGTTTATTTTCTCTCTTCATGTTTGACATGTTCGCTATGGGGGAGGCGGCCCACTGTTCAGCAAACCCTTTGGATGCAGCCAGTTGGGGAGGTGGGGTCCAGGCTTGGGCATCTCCAGTCACAAGGCTCTCAGGCAGAAGGGCTAGGAAAGACCCCTCCTTGTGTGAGACCCGGCAGAGCCAGCAGCCAATCAGGATAGACAGCACTAAGCTAAAAGGACCGATGGTCAGACTCCGCGTCAGATCTCAGAAGCTAAGCAGGGTTGGCCCCCGGGTGGCAGTTGGAAGGGAGACCTCCAAGGAATACCAGGGTCGTGACAGGGAGGGAGGCAGTGGCAAAACGACCTCTGAACGTCTCTTGCCTTGAAAACCCTCCAGGGTCACCACCGTAAGTCGGCTGTGACTTGACGGCTCTTTCCACCACCACCCAGCTAAAGGAACCGATGGTCCGACTCCGTAGAAGGAAACTTGAGCCAGTTTGGTTGTGGTGGTTAGGAGCGCAGACTCTAATTGGGGAGAACCGGATTTGACGCCCCAGTCCTCCACATGCAGCTGCTGGTGTGACCTTGGGTCAGTCACAAGTTCTCTCAGAGCCGTTCTCTCAAGGGCGGTCCTCGGGAGAGCTCTCTCGGCCCCACCGACCTCACAGGGTGTCTGTTGTGGGGAGGGGAAGGGGAAGGAGGTTGTGAGCTGCTCTGAGACTCCTTCGGGTAGTGAAGGACGGGGTATAAATACTAATACTACCTTTCGATTTATTGATCGTTCAATCCGGCAGAGCTGCTGGCTCTGAGCGATTTACAGTTACACAGGTTTCACACAAGGGACTAACAATTTCATAGGGGTAAGGGAGGACAACATATAATTCTTTAAATCACACACATTTGCAGCTGACGGGGATATTTGTTCAGCTGAAAGCTTCAGACATGTTCTGGACAGCATTCACTTCGGCTTGGCTTGAAATCCAATCTCCTCTCTCCTCCTCCTCCCTCTTCATATCTTTGTATCTTTTAGGCCCGATGGCTCATTGAAGAGTTTTTCCGCAAGCAGTCATACGTCATGAAACATGAGTTTCAGAACACCCCTGTGATTCATTACGTAGACCATAGTTTCCAAGTCACGCGCCTCGACAGCTGTCGCCCGGGATTCGGGAAAAATGACCTCACCCACAACGACTGCACCAATTGCTGTGGTAATTGTTTCGTTTTGATCCTTTCTCATCTCCAGTGATCTCAGGGCAGGGTTCCTCTTCCCACCTTTTCCTCACCACAACCTTATGAGGTAGGTTAGGCCGAGACAGCACAACTGATCTGAGGTCACCCAGTGATAGAACTTCCTTAAGTCTTCACTTGGGCTGCCTGTTAAAGCAAACAGAAGGGCTTGCTTCTTTCTACCACCTCTGAGCAATCCCAGAGTTAGCCGTTGTAGACTTTCAGGGCTGTATGGCCGTGGTCTTGGCATTGTGGTACCTGACGTTCTGCCAGCAGCTGTGACTGTTAACCTCAGAGGTATAACACAGAAAGATGGATACAAGATAATGACTCAGCCCTACCCCACCTTCCTGAGTAGATATTAATTACCTGCCTACCATTTTTCTTCTCACCTTGACACAGAGAGTACTCCATCTTTCTGTGTTATACCTCTGAGGATGCCAGTCGCAGCTGCTGGCGAAATTTCAGGTACCACAATGCCAAGACCACAGCCATAGAGCCCCGGAAATCTACAACAACTAATGAACTCCGGCCGTGAAAGCCTTTGACAACATAATCCCAGAATCACTCCCTTCTGGTGAAATCAGTGGGCTTAGCGGGGTGGAACTCTGCTTAAAACGGTGCTAGAGATTTTGTGCCTGTTAGATAAGACTGGAGAATTTCTGGCTTCGATGGATTTAGAAGGGTGTCACTTAGAAGGGAGCTGCAGTGGCTCAAGTGGTTAAGACGCTGAACTGCAGGCTGTGGAAGGTCGGTAGTTCAGCAGTTCGAAACCCGAGTGTGTCGCATGACGGAGTGAGCTCCCGCCTCTAGTTCCAGCTCCTGCCAACCTAGCAGTTCAGAAGCAAGAAATTCCAAGTAGATAAATAGGTACCATTTCAGTGGGAAGGTAACAGCATTCCGTGCACCTTGGTGTTTAGTCATGCCAGCCACATGACCACGGAAACGTCTTCGGACAGCGCTGGCTCTTCGGCTTTGAAACAGAGATGAGCACCGCAACCCTAGAGTCGGACTTGACTGGCTTTCGAGCAAGGGAACCTTTACCTTTACCTTTACACTCTGCTTAGGACTGAACTGTATGGGTTTTTTTTGTCCATTCTTCTGTTGCACCTCTTGTTATTACCCTTGTGGGGAGGGGGGTTTCCTCCTGCTTATCATTTAATCCACGGTGTATTAACACAGCATCGAAAGTGGCAGTGAAAAACTGCCCACATTATTTTCTTATGGGTTTGTGGAAGTCTCTGCCACAATACACAGCAACTGGGATGGATTGGAAGGGGAAACGACTCTAGAAAGGGGGCCCAGCCCCAGACTTCCGAAGGAGGGAAGGACAGAGGCTGCCTGGCTACCCAGGGGGTTGGATGTCACTGCCTCCCCCTCACCATGTAGGACCTGGATGACCCAGGTGATGATCTTCCGCCACAGGTCTGGCCAGGGGTCATTTCGTAGAAAAAGAGGTGCTGGAGCTCACTAGCATAACTCATTAGCATAACTCATTTGCATATGCCACACCCCCTGCCGAAAGTGTATCAGAAGGCAACGCCCACTGCTCAGGCTCCACTGGACTGTTTTGGATTGCTAGCGATTGGGGGGGGGGCGACAGACATGCACATCTGCCCTCGCAGAGGAGGGAGAGCTTGTACCTGAATAAACCTTGGTGTTAAAGGTGCCACTGGACTGTTTTGGACCAGGGGGGTGGTGGGAGCTCTGCAACTTACCTGGCTGCTTCTTGCTCTGACTGAGGGCTGCTGGGAGCATGTGCCCGCCCCCTGGGCTCTTTACTGCCGGAGCTCTGCTCCTGTGCGCTCCTGCAGGAAATGACCCCTGGGTCTGGCCCAGCCCAGGTGTGGGGAGGAAGGCCACTGGCCGACCAGCAAAAAGCCTGGTACACATAATTACTCTGCCCTTCCTATCTAGTGTGGAGTTCTCTTACAGTAAAGAACTTCCATTTCTTTTCTAAGTAACAAGCCTCAGTGTGAACTTATTCCTCCATCAACCAGACTGTAGAATTCTGCTGCACAGAGACACAGCTCTGCTTTCAGGTTATGGGCCCAGCAATAATGGCCAGTCCACCCCCACGTGGCAACGCCCCCTTGCTCAGATGGCTTCAAAAGAGAGTTCGATGAATCCTTGATGCATACATAGGGCTGCCAGCTCTGGGTGGGGAAACACCTGGAGATTTTAGGGATGGAGCCGGGAAAGGGCAGGGTTTTGGTAGGAAAAACCTCAGCAGGGTGTAATGCCGTAGAGTCCACCTTCCAAAGCAGCCATTTTCTCCAGGGGAACTGATCTCTGTCACCTGGAGATCAATTGTAATAGAGGGAGATCTCCAGGCTCTGCCTGGGGGTTGGCAACCTTACACCATGCAACTCCCCCCCCCATATGCAAAGATTCAAAGGCATGGTATTGCTCTTGTATGCCTTCCTGTGAATATGTGTCTGTCCTCCTGCCTCTCTGTTCTTACAGCCTCAGTGATGCTTAACCCTTTTTCTTCCTGACATACTGTTTGCCCTTTCACTTTGCAGTGGCCTGTGACCCGGGCACCTACAGCCCAAACAACAACGTGATTTGCCTGAAATGTACAAACATTCGGATTAAATCCTACGGAGCAAAATCTTGCTAAATAAAGTCAAAAGGGAAAAAGGGATAGTTGTTGGAAAGAAGCCTTGTTATTTCTCTCCCATCCACACCATCCTTTGCCAATGCAGAGTGATCAAGATGGGTCGCCGTGTCGGTCTGCTTGCAGCAGTCGAAAAGAGCAAGAGTCCAGGAACACCGTAAAGACTGACCACAGTTGTGGGAGGGGAGGAGCTTTTGTGAGTCATCACTGCTCACTTCTTCAGATACAGTGGGCAACTCTGCCTCTGGCATTCGCCCCACGTTTCCTCAACACTCAGGAAAAGGTGCAGCTCAAAACCACATTCAAATCCCCTGGGGCAACACTGCCATACTGACTGTAGAGTCACCCCTGAATGCAGTGACGGCCCCAGGTTTTTTCGTCCACTAGGCGAGGATACATTCTGCCCCCCTCGTGTGGGGCGGACACCGGAGCAGCAGAGGGCGGGCCAAGGGGGCGAGCTGCAAATGCATGTGGGGGGGGGCGGGATCGCTCAAGGGGAAGGGGCCTGTGCCAGGCTGCAAAAGGAGCTCCAAAGAGACTGCGGGGGCGGCAGAGGGCGAGCAGCACTTTCCCATCATCCCGGACTGTTCCCCGTGCCTGTGCCCCCTGCCTCCTTCTCATTCTGTCTGGGGGGCTGCAAAGAGGGGAGTCTCTTGCCGGGGACAGAGCAAGAAGTCAGCAAGGGAGGCTTCCTGTGCAGGGCGAGGAGGGGATGAGGCCGGCCAGAATGGCGCCCTTGTCGAGCCGTCGCCCTAGGCGACAGTCTAAAATTTAACAATAACGGGCCGGCCCTGTCTGGCCAAAAATCTATGCAGAAGGTACCACAAAACCCGATGATCAAAGGAAGTGAAAGCGGCATGCAACGCAGAGGGGAATTTCTGTTCCAAGGTGGGTTTGCTAAAACAGCAGAGGGAAAAGCCAATGTAGAATCACCCCCCACCTCTCTTCCCTGGTCTTGCATGACATTGCAGAGTGGGGATCACCTCCTTTGCTCGCTGCATGAAATTCAAACCTCTGGTAGGAAAGCCTCTTCTGCTGCTAGCGGAGTGAGTTGGCTGCACAGGAGAGAGAGAGAGAGAGAGAGACCTGATACGCCCGCCCCCCCACTGCCGCCCCACTGCATGCATTGTCAGAGATTAAAGATGGAAGAGGCCTGAGCGGTCTGCTTGACAGTAATGCCTCCCTCAGCCAATTGATCAGGAATTCTCCTGGGGGGGATTTTTGATTACAGCAGCCTGGCCCGCTGCGGGTTTCGGGACAGATTTGCAATTCCTTTTCCCACCTCTTTCACCCGCACTTCCTGCAGAGGAAATAATCGGGGGATTCTGGTCGGCTGTTTCCAGCACCGCGATATGATTAACGGCCTCTCTTCTCTGCTCGGAGGTGTGTGCCTGCTGCATGTACCAGGGGACCAATCTGGAAAGAGAATCAAACGCAGGCTGGGGGCAAAGCCCAGACGTCTGTGCAAAAACAGGGGGAATGGAGCAAGGATGCAGGCAGGTGGACCGGCAGAAAGATGCCTTGGGGGGGGGCAAGGAGCTACAAAGCAAGGCCGGAATCTGGCTGTTGTCCAGACCAATGCAGATTTGCACACGGCAGACAGCACAGGTTGGGTACAGGGTCGTCCCCCCCGTCCTTGGGGCGCAGCCCCCGCTGCTGTTGCCTGACGCTGCTTAGATGGGTGCCAGGAGGAAACTCCCAGGTGAACTGGGAGGAATCAGCCTTCCCAGCATGATGACGTCACTCCTGGCCTGACCGAGAAATGACATCACCACATCGGGGGATGCTCTCGAGCGTTGATCAGAATGGTTTTCAGTGAATGCTCGAGCGTCGCCCCCAGCTCAATGACACGACTTCTGGGTCCTGCCAAGAGTGATGTCATTGTGCCAGAGACGTCGATCACCTCCCTCCAGCCGTTGGTCCCCACCTGCGCCTGCCAGATGTTCGGCCCTGCCTGGCAGCCCCGGCTCAAGCAGAGCGTGGGAACGAGACAGAGACAGAACCGCTGGCGTGATGCACATGGCCTGGTTCCCAAATCGGCCTGGGAAATCCATCCCTCTCGTTCTAATCTGCCCACCAAGGCTCGCGGCTCCTGATTTTGACCCGGCGCCTCTCTGTTTACGGCCATACCATGTTGAACACATCTGATCTCAGAGTCGAGCTAGACATCACACGTGACATGAGTCAGGACACGAGTGCCTGCATCACCCAGCTCAGCACCCGGGATATGACAGGGTCACGGGCCGAGCGGCGGGCGACGTCGGCTGCTTGGAGGGGAGCGTCAGGGAGATCCTCCACCTGGAGGATCCGATGGACAGGGGCCGGGTCCACCACAATGTCCGGCAGAGGTAGTCGACTCGGCGTCAGCATGGCCCATGGCTTTCTCGGGACGGTGCTCGATGTGGTAGTCGTAGGCCGCCAGGAAGATGGTCCAACGTAGGACGCGCGGGGAGATTACCTGTGGCGTTCTGCGGTCCGGCGCGAACAGGCCGAGGAGCGGACGGTGGTCGGTGGCGATTGTGAAGGGGCGGCCGTAGACGAAGTCGTGGAACTTCTTGACCCCGGCTACGATGGCTAGTCCCTCGCGGTCTATCTGGGCGTAGTTCCGCTCTGCCGCAGATAGGGTCCACGAGTAGTAGGCGTTCGGGACCTCCCGGCCATTGGGAAGGCGATGCACCAGCACAGCTCCCACTCCGTAGGGCGAGGCGTCGCACGCGAGCACCACCGGCAGTGACTCATCGAAGTGGGCCAGCACTGAGTTGGAAACTAAAAGTTCTTTTACGGACCTGAACGCGGCGGCCTGCCGGGGTCCCCACAACCAAGGGGCCTGCTTGTCCAACAAGCGGTGGAGGGGTTCTGCCACCGCCGCCTTGTGGGGGAGGAAGGCGTGATAAAAGTTCAAAATTCCGAGGAAAGCCTGCAGCTCCGCTTTTGACTTGGGCGGCGGCGCCTCCACAATCGCCTTCACTTTCTCCCGCGTCGGGTGGAGGCCCTCCCCGTCCACCGTGAAGCCCAAAAAATCCACCGACGGAACCCCCAGGCGGCACTTGTCCAGCTTGACCTTCAGCCCGGCGTCCTGGAAACGGCTGAGCACGGTGCGGAGG
>NW_015169200.1:563885-613090 GCF_001447785.1 Gekko japonicus
GGAGCGGTCGCCATCGTGCGCGTCGGAGGGGTTGCGGGAGAAGCAGTCTCGCTGCTGGATGGATTGCTCATCGGATCGGCTGCTTCGCGTTCTCCTGGTCCCTCGCAACGGCCCGGCTCAGATGCGGCTGCATCCCACCTTCGTCGCCACTGTTATGTAGTGGGTAGCCGCATGGATGGACGACAGACAACGACGTAGTGCATAGCACGCTTTATTAGGCACACAACAAGACATGCCGGCAAATGGCCGGCAGGCCAACTATATACACACCTGGGGACGCCCCCTGGTCACCATTGGTGGGTTTGAATCCCCCGCCATGGCTCCCATTGGTTCCCCTTTGGAGGGACTAGAATCCTAGTCCCCATTGTCTTCCAGGACTGAAGCTCAGGTATGTGCGCTGACCTCCGGTGGCGGTCAGTGGACACAACAGTGCCTGACTCGACTCGCTCTCACACGTAGGAACGAGGAGGGGGTCTTTGTTTGCACCTTTCCCTGGCCCCACATACCCTTCCAGTTTGGTGTAGTGGTTAAGTGCGCGGACTCTGATCTGGGAGCACCGGGTTTGGTTCCCCACTCCGCCACTTGCAGCTGCTGGATGACCTTGGGCAAGCCGTAGTTCTGTCAGAGCTGTTCTCTCAAGGACAATTCTGGAAAGAGCTCTCTCAGCCCCACCTGACTCCCAGGGAAGGGAGAGGTATAAATCCAATCTCCTCCTCCTCCTCCTCCTCTTCCTCTTGTTAGCAGGACTGGGATTGGTCAGCACCGGGGCGCAGGTGACAAGACCATGGCTTCCCAGCATGCCAAGCAAAGAGGTTTATTTCTGTGTCCAGAGATCTTTGAAGTGGAGGGTTAACCTTATTCCTCTAGATCCAATCAAGCCTAAACTCTCCCTAGAAGCTAAAATGAGTAAACTGTGGCCATCGTACTTTGGTTGTACTCTGAGAAGGACAAGAGTCAGTGGGAAAGACAACAATGCTCGGGAAAAGCTGAAGGCAGCAGGAAAAGAGGAAGACCCAACACGAGATGGATCGGCTGAGTCAAGGAAGCCACAAAGGCTCTCAGTGAGAGGATGTTTTGGAGGACATTCATGCATACAGTTGCTGTAAGTTGGAAGCAACTTGAAGGCATTTCACACACACACACACACACACAAGCCTGTTTCTTTCTAGGTCAGGAATAAGCAATCTTTTTTTGCCCTAAGGATCCGGAATAAGTGTTATGCATTGTGCCTAAGCCTTTCCTCTTGCTGCACTTGGAAAGGGCTGAGCCTGCTTCTCTAGAACAATAACTCTCCTGAATCCAGGAACTAACCCATAGATAAGCAGTGTAATGTAAATAGCCTATCACTGGGAGTGTGTGTGTATGGGGTGGGGCGTTTTGCATGCTTATAAGCAGGGCTCAGCGTTCGTGCGCCTTGGTGTTTAGTCATGCCGGCCACATGACCACGGAAATGTCTTTGGACAGCGCTGGTTCTTCGGCTTTGAAACGGAGATGAGCACCGCAACCCTAGAGTCAGACTCGACTGGCTTTTGAGCAAGGGAACCTTTACCTTAACCTTTTAAAGCAGGGCTCCAGCCCTGCTAGCTTGCTCTTGTGTTCTGCTGAAATCACTTAATAAACCAGAACTGATCACTGCAATGCGTCTAGAACCCAGTATTTAACAATAACCCTGTAACTTCTCAGTTGGACTAAATCCCCGCTTTTGGGACGGAATAACGGAGCCACTGTGCCAGGCAAAATAGTCTGTGGGGCTGCTGTTCTGCATGTGAGCCATGCGTTATCCGACCCTGCTTTTAGAACAAACCAGAGCGCTGCTACTCGGAGGCAGTCACTACCGTCTTACCCTACTTAAGAGAGAAACAACATTTGAGACTTGTCACAGTTCCAGAAGAAGGACTTGTCTTGATTTATGAGAACTTCCACTGGCTTCCCTTAGCACTGTTCATCTTCTGGGTCAAGGGCAAGATGTTAGTTCAAAAACCCACCACAATCATAATACACCTGTAATGTATCCAGTCCAGACAAGTCCAGACAAGTCCAGACAAGTCCAGAGACAAACTTCGAGCTTCCCTCCAAGAGACAATGGACTATGCGGATCCTAGCCCGCTCCAATCAGGGGGCTAGGTTCCCGGCCGAGAGCCTTTGGGACACTTGGCCACTGTAAATAACCTGTAGGGAAGTAGGGGTGTGTTTTGGGTGGCGGTTTCTCGGGGAATATATGCCGGCCTGTGAGCCGGCCAAAGTCGTCTTGTTCTGGATAGAATAAAGTACGCTTTGCTGAAATCACTCTCTGTTTGCGTACTTTTCAACACCGCTACAACAATCTGAACTGAATTTCCCAGCTTCGTATAATAGAATAAGAGTGAGATGATCCATCAAAGCAGGGCTTGATCAATATCCTGTTTGTGCAAATGAGATGCAAGTTATGTCGATTGCAAATAATAAAAATTAGCAAATCTTCCTCCCCCTAGATCTTCCCAAGACTGATACCCCTCCCCATACCAGTGTTTCAACATTCACAATCTCTGCTCCGTGTTTTAGGAGACGTTTGTTCCTGATTTTGATACTTTTGACCCTTTGTGCAAGAGTATACAGGTCTAAAGACCAATTCCTCTTCTTTCCAGCAGTAAAACACGGTACAGGTCGGAATTCCTCTGAAAGCAAATAGTGCTGGGGAAATGCCTGACCTCGGGCTCTACTCCAAACCTAAAGGAATAACTCCTATGGAATTGTCACAATCCACCCTTCTTGTAGGAGCAGGGCCCAAGGCCGTCTGTCGTCTTGGTGGGATGCTGACAGTCCAAGTGTTCATGTTTCCAGCCCTCACAAATGCAGAGACGAGTCTGAAAACACCATGGCCGAAGCAAGAGAAGTCCAAAACAAAAAGACACCCTAATTTATTTATTTAGAAAAATATATATGCCGCTTCTCTGCTCAAGGCGACTCACCAAATGAAAACAATACAATAAAACCACACAAGCAACAGCGTAAAAAATAGTCCTTAGGATAAAAGACCATTTATTTATTTATTTTATTTCATTTATACCCCGCCCTCCCCGCACGCTGGCTCAGGGCGGCTTACAACACGAGGTGTAAAACAACACCACAATTAAAAACAATTAAGGCCCCCAGTGCAATAAAATACAGTTAAAACACAATAAGCAACTCCCAAGGATCCATTGCGACTCACAAACTCGCTCCCTATCGTTCATCGCATAGGGGTCAAAGAGGGGGATGCTGTGGGCCATGATGTTCGGATGGCCAGATGGCCCAACCCAGCGGTACTGCTTTGCAGTCACCCATTGTTGGTGGTGGCGCCGGCGGCTCCTATTCAAAAGCCTGGCGGAAGAGCTCCGTCTTACAGGCCCTGCGGAACTGTGACAGGTCCCGCAGGGCCCTGATCTCCTCCGGGAGCTCGTTCCACCAGATAGGAGCCGCCACCGAAAAGCCACCATACCATAAAAATAACAACCATAAACGTGGAATCCCTCAGTTCAAAGAAAAAAAATTTGGCCTGGCACCTAGAGGCCTGTAGTATTGATACTTCAGCTGTTATTTGCTTCCCCAAAGCTTTTCCTCGAATTTAAACATTTCTCTTTTCAGAATAATAATGTTGTAGAATGTTGAGGCCCCTGACCTGGATGGCCCCGGCTGACCTGATCTGGTCAGATTTCAGAAGCTAAGCAGGGTCGGCCCTGGTTAGTACTCAGATGGGAGACCAACAAAGGAAGTCCAGGGTCATGATGGAGAGGCCGGCAATGGCAAAACCACCTCTGAACGTCTCTTGCCTTGAAAACCCTGTGGGGTCGCCATATGTGACTGGATGGCATTTTCCACCACCAGAATTGCAAGTGGACGGTCTTAAAACCCAGTCTCAGGGAGGAAGGCAGACTGTGATTATAGTAAAATAAAATAAATAGAAGAGTAAATCGAAGTAGTGACTTGCAAGCAGAGTAGCACCGGCTGATATTAAATCTTCAGGGTAGGGTTAGCTCCCTTTGTCTTACACTAATCCCCATGTTTGTTTATTGACTTAGACAGGGCTATTTTTGGGCAGGAACGCACAGGAACGGAGTTCCGGCTGGCTCCCGAGTTGGCCACGCCCAGCAGGAACTCATTAGCATAATAGGCCACACCCAACAGCAGAAACTCATTAGGATTGGCTACATTAGAGGTGTGTGGCCTAACATGCAAAGGAGTTCCTGCTACAAAAAAGGCCCTGGGTTTTGACAACAAACAAGGTAAACAGAATAAGGAGCAAAAGGTGGGTGTGGCTGGATGACCACACTTCTGGTAACATGGGGTTGTGGCCTAATAGGCTCATGAGCTGTGCTGTCAGGGGTGTGGCCTAATATGCTAATGAGTTTCTGCTGTTGGGTGTGACCTATTATGCTAATGAGTTCCTGCTGGGCTTTTTCTACAAAAAACCCCCTGGACTTAGACCATGTACATGACTTGGATGAGGGGTAGAGATGCCCTGCTTTTAAGATAGTTACAAAGCATACGACTTTCGCTATCCTTGCACTGTTAATTCAATATGATTGCTTAAAAAAAATAATTTTAAAATGAGTATTTTGTACCACAAAGTAGCACTTTCAAAAGCAACACCAAAGTCAACACCAAGTTGAAGAAGAAGAAGAGAAGATATTGGGTTTATATTCCGCCCTTCACTACCCAAAGGTGTTTCAGAGCGGCTTACAAACTCCTTTCCCTTCCCCTCCCCACAACAGACACCCTGTGAGGGAGGTGGGGCTGAGAGAGCTCTTGACAGAAACTGTTCTTTTTCAAGAACAGCTCTTATCAGAACTACGGCTTGCCCAAGGTCATCCAGCCAGGTCCAAGTGGAGGAGTGGGGAATCAAACCCAGTTCTCCCAGATTAGAGCCCGCGCACTTAACCACTACACCAAACTGGAGAGAGATTCAGTCTTCTGTTTTTCACCTTAGTCAACTGTCACTGTATATTCTCTTCCGTCCTCTGACAAGTCAGCTGGAAGCCGACCGGAGCTGTCCACATTTTCAGCAGGATTCCCCGTAAAAGTCAACCTCAAGAGCCACATGGGAAAGACAGTGTACGTGGCCCTCTGAAGACACAGCTGCCAAGGAAGAATGCCTTGCTACGTTGAGTGACTTGTGAGCAAGTGCTTCCGGGACTTACACAAGATTTCCATAAGTGATCATTTCATTACCTAACTTGGAATCCAGGGCAGGCACCTGGGCCTTTTGAGGATGCAACTCACAAAGATGGAGCAGGATGGTGGACGGTGGAGCTTAGGGGGCAGAGGAGACAGAAGACCTCCCACATCCACCATCTGGGCACCTGGTCTTCCCTGCAACCAGCAGAAAGCATCAGCCAGTCTGGAAGAGGGAGAAAGCACTAAGCCTTGCGATGACAGGTTGCGCTTTTGCCCCAATGACCCCCCTCTGCAAGAGAAGGCAAATCTTTTTGGAATCTGTTTTAGTTCCTACTTCATTCACTTAAGACCTTGAAGGCATATAAGCTTGAGTACAAAGCGGCCAGTTCGGAACACGCTTCGTTGTTCCACAGGCAGGTGACGGAGTCTGTCTTGGCTTCAGACTCCAGCTCACAGATCTGCAACATCTCTGCCGCGACGGCTGCTTCTTCGCCTGTCAAGGAGTGACCCGGACTAATGAAGGTGCTTCCTTCTTCACCAGAAAGAATCCACTCCAAAACACCGGCCATCTTGAACGTCATGAAAGAGAGACAGAGAGAAAAGCATGAAAGGATCATTTCGCACACGCCATTTCCCTTGGCACAGAAGCCCTCCCAGATACCCTTTGGGCACACTTCTGGACAGGGGATGGGCGGCCAAAGCCTTATCTCTTCCCCGCCACTGAATAGCGGCTCCTCTGCCAAGCTTTAGGGTTTAATCCAACCAGACATTTTGCTGGCGAAGAAGGCGGGAAGGGTCCCTATGACCACCAGAAAGGCTATGTTGGGGATTAAAGGACCCCCCCCATGTACAAAAGCCAAGAGGGATGGAAGCTGTAATATGTAAGGGAATTGTGCACGACTAAGTGAAAGAGCTTTTTTCTGTATTTTCAGTTTCCTCACTCATGTGTTCCTGTTTCTTCAGGGGAGGGGTGGGTTTCAGTTGCAAACGCGTTTTGCTCCCTCTAGTGTTCAATTCGAGATTACATCACTTTATATTGGGCATAGAAACCTGCAGTTTAACTCTACAGGGAGATATGCCGGACATAAAGCAATGTAATATCGAATGGACCCCTAGAGGGAGCAGAACTCACACGGAAGAGAAAAAGAACTCCAACGCAACAGGAACACTCAAGCCAGGAAAATGAGAATGCAGAAAACCCCCCAAAAGCTGCCCTATGCAACCCTTAATCCCGAAGTGCAGAGTAGGCATTTGAGGACACAAAAGAAAGTGACATTAGGGCTACGACTGGACTCATAAAACCTTCGTCAAAACCAAGTATGTGTTTTAATCAATGCATTTTAAAATCTGCATAAGTGAGCTTACGGCTAAAACAACCGTTCTGAACAGAAAGGGCCTCCTTTCTCTGTTTCAGAATGTGCTGCAGCTGATGCCACGTCAGAAGAGGCATTCCTCCCATGTGAGAATGAGGAATGCCTCTCCCAAGAAGACGCCTCCCGCTCAGCACTTACATTAAAAACAAACTCCCCCCCCCCAACTTGACTGCAAGATTAATCAGAAGGACCTTTATCATCAAAAAGAGTTTAAACCAGTTCATAACCCAAACCCCACGCCCTAGTCATAACTATAAAGAGGCACCCAGTTCTCCTGCAATGGATCAGGAAAAGCAAATGAACACCTCCAGTGACTGCTGTGCATATACGTTTGATGCTCGATGGAATGGCCTCTCTTTTGGTGTAGTGGTTAAGTGCGCCGACTCTAATCTGGGAGAACCGGGTTTGATTCCCCACTCCTCCACTTGCACCTGGCTGGATGGCCTTGGGCAAGCCGGAGTTCTGTCAGAGCTGTCCTTGAAAAAGAGCCGTTGCTGTCAAGAGCTCTCTCAGCCCCACCGACCTCACAGGGTGTCTGTTGTGGGGAGGGGAAGGGAAAGGAGTTTGTAAGCCGCTCTGAGACACCTTTGGGTAGTGAAGGGCCATGGGGTATAAATCCAATCTCCTCTCCTCCTCCTCCTCTTCAAGAGCAGTTCTCGAGAGAGCTCTCTCAGCCCCACCTGCCTCACAGGGTGTCTGTTATGGGGAGGGAAAGGGGTTTGTAAGCCGCTCTGAGACTCCGAGTGAAGGGCGGGGTATAAATCCAATCTCCTCCTCCTCCTCTTCTTCTTCATTTTAAAAAGCATTCTGGATAGGAACTGTACTTCCAGGGAGTCTCCAGGTCCCACCTGGAGGCTGGCATCCCTAAATGGGGCAAACACCGCCTGGCAGCTGTTTTGGCTTGGGGAATGGGGGGGGGGAGGCTGAAGCCCCTCCTGAAGCCAGTTTGGTGTAGTGGCTAAGTGCGCAGTCTAGTCTGGGAGAACCGGGTTTGATACCCCACTCCTCCTCCACTTGCATCTGGCTGGATGACCTTGGGCAAGCTGTAGTTCTGATAAGAGCTGTCCTTGGAAAAGAGCAGTTTCTGTCAGAGCTCTCTCAGCCCCGCCGACCTCACAGGGTGTCTGTTGTGGGGAGGGGGAGGGAAAGGGGTTTGTAAGCCACTCTGAGACACCTTTGGGTAGTGAAGGGCGGGGTATAAATCCAATCTCTTCTTCTCTTCTTTTATCATTCTTCTATAACAACACACAAAAGGAATTAGGCAAAAAGAGCCTCACCATCTCCAGATGCTTGGCGATTTTCTTCTTTTCCAAAATGGCCTCCAGCAAGGGCATTATCTCATAGTCCAGGTCTGTGAACACAAATTCCAAAGGTGTGATCAGTAAAGTGGTATAGTCATACCTAGAGTGTGATCGATACCTTTGAATGTGGTGGGTCTGTGAGCCCATTCAATGAGAAGTCTGTAGCATCCCTAATTGGTCCTGGCTAAGTCAGCAGGTTTGGACACCAACACCTTCTCCTAAGGAACTACAAATCCCTTCTGGTTTTGTTTGTTTGTGTTTGAGCCATAGAGCCGCAGACAACTTTCTGATGCACCACCAGCTTAAGTAGTCATGCCTACATACACATGGATGTGTCTTCCACAGGATTGCCAGGAGCTGTCTAATGGCAGGCAAACTCCTAGCAATTATGGCCTTTGCCTAACAACTCAGCTAGTTGATGGACAAAAGCAGGCCAGTCAAAGGAGGAGACAGCGCTCATGGCTGCTGCACAATGTTTGGGGGCAGTGCTAGAACATCACACTGACACGAAGCCAGAGTTTCTGGGTTGCATTGGAAGTGATGCCATCACACAGCAATGACCAACGCTGCTCCCCCCTGCAGTAAGTACTCGCCTCTCCCCATCCCCCACTGGTTGCCAGGTTTTCCCTGGAAGTGACATTGGGTAGCTCTAGGAATTGTTGGAAACTCTATAGTTTTACCACAGAGTTTCTGGTGATGCCTAGAGCTACCCAATGTCATGTCCAGGTTTTCCCTTGAAGTGACATAGTAGGGCATAAATTGCTGCCCTTCCCAGTGTCCTCATCTTTGAAGCAATGACTAGTTACCAGGCACGCCTGGCAACCCTATTAAGAACATAAGAACCTAAGAGAAGCCATGTTGGATCAGGCCAATGGCCCATCCAGTCCAACACTCTGTGTCACACAGTGACCAAAATCCAGGTGCCATCAGGAAGTCCACCAGCAGGGCCAGAACTGAAGCCATTCTTCCAAGACCCACTCCACTCGACCCTGGGAAAGCAAGAAGGATTAATTAGAACCAAACATCTGTCATACCTTCTAGAGAGGAACAGAAGAAATGCACAGCTCGCCAGAGATCACCACTTTCTCTCCTCTCGGTAGTCTGGAAGATCCCTAAGTGGGAAAGGAGGGTTTCCACCTGAGGCCGAAGGTCGTCATTCAAAAACTCCAACGTGGATCGATTGACAACGGCTCCAGCCAGGGAACGCTCCAACTGGGGGGGAGGAATTATAGCTGTTAAGCAATTTATACAGACAGCTGGCAGCAAAATCCAGAATTATTTATCTGGGATAAATATTTTATGCTAAGTAGCAAAGGCTTTTGGGGACCTACGCAGGGCAGTGCCAGTGGAGGGGCCGGTGATGTTAGTGTGTGGCAAGTGGGCAAGATGTTGGGCGAAAGCAATGCAGTCGATAAAAGTTTTCCCAGCACAAGTATTCAAAGTGAAATGAAACTGGATGGGATTCAGGCCTGGGTCCTAAACCTTCCTTCTGCTGCCGGATAACACCGGACAGTATCTTTTCCCAATGCTAGGCGCTTTCATTGGAGGGAAAGTGACACGGTATAAGCCCAATCTTGTCAGATCTTGGGAGCTCAGTAGGGTCAGTACTTGGAAGGGAGAACACTAAGGAAGACTCTGCAGAGGAAAGCAGTGAAGAAGAAGAGAGAAGAGATTGGATTTATACCCGGCCCTTCACTTCCCAAAGGAGTCTCAGAGTGGCTCACAAACTCCTTTCCCTTCCCCTCCCCACAACAGACACCCAGTGAGGCAGGTGGGGCTGAGAGAGCTCTTGACAGAAACTGCTCTTTTTCAAGAACAGCTCTTATCAGAACCACGGCTGCCCAAGGTCATCCAGCCTGGTGCAAGTGGAGGAGTGGGGAATCAAACCCGGGTCTCCCAGATTAGAGTCCGCGCACTTAACCACCACACCAAACTGGCTCTCCCACTACACCAAACTGAAGAAGAGATTGGATTTATACCCCCCCCCCCACTACCCAAAGGTGTCTCAGAGCGGCTTACAAACTCCTTTCCCTTTCCCTCCCCACAACAGACACCCTGTGAGGTAGAAGAAGAAGAAGAAGCAAAGATTGGATTCATACCCCGCCCCCCACTACCCAAGGGAGTCTCAGAGCGGTTTACAAACTCCTTTCCCTTCCCCTCTCCACAACAGACACCCTGTGAGGTAGAAGAAGAAGAAGAAGAAGCAAAGATTGGATTTATATCCCGCCCTCCACTACCCAAGGGAGTCTCAGAGCACCTTACAAACTCCTTTCCCTTCCCCTCCCCACAACAGACACCCTGTGAGGTAGGTGGGGCTGAGAGAGCTCTTGACAGAAACTGCTCTTTTTCAAGAACAGCTCTGACAGAACGATGGCTTGCCCAAGGTCATCCAGCTAGGTGCAAGTGGAGGAGTGGGGAAATCAAACCCGGTTCTCCCAGATTAGAGTCAACGCACTTCACCATGACGCCACATTGGCTCTCTAGAGGACAAGCCACCTCTGACTTGCCTCAAAAGCTCCTTGCGGGGGGGGGGGGGGGGGGGGGGGGGGAGGGTCGGCTGAGATCTGGTGGCACTTTACGCACACACCAGAGAATCTTAAAATCGGCTGAGATCTGGTGGCACTTTACGCACCCACCAGAGAATCAAAAAAGCACTGACCGCCGGAGGAGAATTGCCGTGCATCGCAGGACTGCCTCCACAACGGACACAGAGGGGTGCAAGTGGAAGCGAGGCTCAGGACGCGAGCCTCGGGGCAGAACGTAGGCCAGGTCTACGCGTGAGAATCAACTGACTGTCATACTGTAGGACAGCGATCACCAGCAGTAATCCCCAGTGTGGAATCCATGCTCGCCCTGGCATCCGGCGATGCCTTTCATAGCACGGATTTGCTTCCCTGCCTCCCCACGGTCAGCCCTGGCAGGTGTGAAGCAAGGCGGTCAGTCAGTTCATGGGGAGTTTTGTCCTGTTAGGCCTACTATGGAGTGCCTCCCTCCCTCCTTCTCCTGTAGCTGCCTCTTTCTCTGACCAGTGGAGCCTCCTCAATCAGTGCCTGCCCACTAGGCAGCCATTTTGTGATTGCCCCAGTCTCCCATGGCAGCCATCTTGTGGCCATGCCCACTATCAAAATTCCAAAAGTGTCCGCAGGCTCAACAGGGTTGAAGACTCCTAAGTTAACAGCTCTCTGCAAGTAGGAGCGGTGGCACAGAGGATTTATCCTCTGGTTATAATATTAACATCTGAGCTGAACAGGCTTGCTGTCAGTTCTAGCCCCGCGCTGGTGTGAGCTACCAGCCCTGTCCCCAGCTCGCCATCTACCCAGTGGTTCGAAAGCTTCGGCGAGTAGATAAAATGGGTACCACTCCTTAGAGAGAGTGGGCACACTGAACCCCCCCCCCCGTGGGGTGGAGCGGTGTTAGCCAACGAACGGAAGTCCAGCTCGCAAGATTGGAAAGCCTAGAGAGATCTCCTCGGCATGAAGAAAGCCTGTAATGGGCCATTCCGGCCAGGCAGTGGCAGTGCGGTGCTACAACTCTAAGGAGTCTGGAGAAAAGCTGACGCCATCAAACCATGCCGAGGAAAAATGCCGTCCGGATCACATCTCATCTCCAAACTGAACGAAACCCTCGTCGGCAGCGAATGTGTGTGAATTAAGATGTATATATGTTGTCCTCCCCTACCCCAAAAATCATTGTTAGTCCCTCGTAATATTGAGTAACTGTAAATCACTCAGAGCCAGCAAGCTCTGCAGGATTGAGTGACCAATAAATTGAAAGATATTATTATTATTATTATTATTAGAAAACCAGCGCAGCAGGGGGACGGTTTCCAGCCCAACACTCTCCCTGCTATGATAGCTTTCTACTTGCATGCACAGGCCCTGACCTGTGTCCTTCGCACCTCCCATAAAAGCTTACTAGGCTGGCTAATACTTCTCCCCGAAAACTGCTGGTCAGAGAGTTTGGGACTAGCAGGGCTAACGGCAGTGTTCCCTCTAAGCTGAGTTGGTGTGAGCTAGCTCACAGTTTTTTAGCCTCCGGCTCACAGATTTTTGTCTCAGCTCAGGAAGGAGGGCTCCAGAGCAAACTAATTGATGCAGTAGCCAAATTGCTCGCTCACAGCTTTAATGCCAGTTACTCACAAAGTAGAATTTTTGCTCACGAGACTCCCCAGCTTAGAGGGAACATTGACTAACGGTCTGACTCGTTGCCTCTAAACACCTTCATGTGTACCTGCACGGCGTAGGCTTGCCCACCTCCAGGTGGAGACTGGAGTTTTCCTAGAATTGCAGCTGACCTCCAGAATATTCAGATCAGTTCTCCTAGAGGGACGGCAGCCATGGAAGGTGGCCTCTATGGAATATCATAGAGCACAGGAGAAACGGAAGTCCCACCACAACATCAAATCTCCAATAAGATCCTCCCTCCATATTCTGCTGCCCCCAAAGTTCCAGGAATTTCCTGGAGATGGCGATGCATGCAGGGGATGCTTTATGTGAGGCAACATGGAAAAATGGCATCCCCTACCAACAGTCTGAAGTGGTACAGTGTACTCTGCCACCTCATTCCAATGGACGTGTAAATCCATGCTTAGAAAGGGGAGTGAACAGAAAGGACAACTGCAAGTCAAGAGGAAAGAGAAGGAGAAGGAGATCCAAGCAGGGGTCATTTCGTAGAAAAAGAGGTGCAGGAGTTCATTAGCATAACTTATTAGCATAACTCACTTGCATATGCCACACCCCCTGACATCACCAAAAGTGTGTCAGAAGGCCACACCCACCGCTCAGGCTCCGGTGGACTGTTTTGGATTGCTAGCTGTTGGGGGGGGGGGAAGATGCAGATCTGTCCTCGCAAAGGAGGGAGAGCTTGTACCTGAATAAAACTTGGTCTTAAAGGTTCCACTGGACTGTTTTGGATGGCTAGCTATCGGGGGGGGGGCGTGCAGATCTGTCCTCACAGAGGAGGGAGAGCTTGTACCTGAATAAAACTTGGTCTTAAAGTTGCCACTGGACTGTTTTGGATTGCTAGCTATTGGGGGGGGGACGTGCAGATCTGTCATCGCAGAGGAGGGAGAGCTTGTACCTGAATAAAACTTGGTCTTAAAGGTGTCACTGGACTGTTTTGGATTGCTATCTGGCTGCTTCTTGCTCCTTGTGGCCTGGTGCAACTTTCCTGGCTGCTTCTTGCTCTGACTGAGGGCTGCTGGGAGCAGGGGGTGGGGCTTGTTGCATGTGCCCGCCCCCTGGGCCGTTTACTGCCTGAGCTCTGCTCCTGTGTGCTCCTGCAGGAAATGACCCCTGGACACAAGTATAGACAAGACAGGAGATCTGGGCAAGAAGCTCCAAGAATGGGCCATTAATCAGCCGAGAAACAGCACATACCACAGACTGAACAGCGGAGGCGGTGTCTTCGTCTCTCAGGATAACCCCAAAGGACTCCAGAAACTGAGTCTTCAAGGCCTGGCTCAGGTACATCAGTGGCTCATAAGCCTCTTTGACGGCATCTTTCACGTGCTGGACAGCTACAGGTCAGTATTACAATCATTAGCATCCTCCTCGAGACAGCACTTTGAACAGCACACAGAGCATGCCCATTAACCTCATTTCAAACAGTGCAGAGTTAGGCCAGCCCAAGTCCATCGAAACCAAAGGGTTTAGGCTGGAGTAACTCTGCAGGGGGTTGTGCAGTTTGATACCCATTTGGGAGCACCTTGCCCATGGCCAACTGCCAAGCTGGGTTGCCAGCTTTTCAATTGATGCCTCCAGCTGTCCAAGACGGTTTAGACCGACAGTGAGACATGATCAAGAGAACACTGAGGAGAAGCAGCAGCACTTCCTGGACTGCACCACTTCTTGTTACAGGCAGGAGACACCGTTTTCAGGCTGTTGAGCAACCATCTCTCGATAAGCAGGAGACAGGCTTTTCTGCATTCTCATTTCCCTCGCTTGTGCGTTCCTGTTGTGCGCGCGCTGTACGTCCGGCATATCTCCCTGCAGGTTTAAACTGCAGGATTTTACTCCAGACGTAATGTGATGTAATATTGAATCGACCATTAGAGGGTGCAAATGTGTGGAACAGAAACACTCCCCCCCACCCAAGCAACAGGACCACACAAGTAAGGAAAATGAAAACGCGGGAAAGCCCAGCTGATCGCCCAGGCTGCTCAAATGATATTTCCTCCATGGAACCCAACAGCAGCAAATGTACCTCCAAATGCCTGGGAATCTCTCTCCAGCCCTGGAACTGGAAAAGGCAACACCCTCTCCACGACCACCCCCCCACCTCAGCGGGTGGGAAACAGCAGGAAATTGCAATTTTGTAATCTGAATTGGGAATCAGATTGTTTTCAACTAGATTTCACTAAATCCGGATACAGCCTGGACTAGAGTAGTGGCTAGGATATCAAGCCAGGATCTGAGAGACCTCAGTTCAAATCCCTCTTCTACCATGAAGGCTAGTAACCTTGCCTCCCATATATATCCAGGGGTCGTTTCATAGAAAAAGAGCTAGGGGAACACATTAGCACAACTCATTAGCATATGCCACACCCCCTGACATCACCGGAAGTGTGTCATAAGGCCACACACCCCGCTTCCAAAGGTCCCGGCCGCCGGAGGCCTTGCAGCTCCACTGCTGAGCCCCATGAGGGGCCCAGCAGTGGACCTGCAAGGCCGGTGGGAGTGCAAGGAAGCCCCACGAAGGCCCTCCCTGGCCCCAGGCAGGCAAGGGTGGGAAGAGGCAGGGAGGAAGCAACTTACCCTCCCTCTTCTCCTGCCTCCTCCTGGCTGAATGAGGGCCGGAAGCGGGGCGGCCGGAAGCAGGGGGCGGGGCTTCGTCATGTGCCCCACCCCCCTGTACCTCACCTGGGGGAACTGCGATCCCCCGCGATCCCCCCCAAAATGACCTCTGTATATATCTCACACCCGCACACACACCCTTTGGGGCAAACTTAGGAGTAGCAAAAGTAGTACGTTAGAGCAAATAACATCTCCCTTGGGTCTGTTTCAGGTGAGGAAATCAGTGGAGGGGGAAAGATTAAGCCTCCTCTTCCCACATGTCATCGTCCTAGTCTAAATTTGACTCCAGTACATCTGAGAATTATGGGGTTTTCCGCATTCTTATTTTACTGGCTGGTGTGTTCCTATTGCTTGGGAGGGTTCTGTACCACAGTGTTGTGCTCCCTCTAGTGATCGATTTGATATTACATTGCTTTACGTTCAGCATAAAAACTTGCAGTGTAGTATTAAATCAACCACCAGGGGGAGCAAAACACACGTGAAACAGGGGGGAAACCTCCTAAAGCAACAGGAACACACAAGCCAGCACAACAAGCGTGCAGGAAAGCTGCAAATTCAGCACAGAACATCCAGTGCACGTCTGGTGCAACAGAACCCGTAAACAGCCTATAGCGTGGATAGGCCTCAGGCAAGTCACTCACTATCAGCCTTAGTCCCCCATCTGCAAAATGGGAACAAGAATCTTGACCGGCTTGACAGCATTGCTGTAAGAATGACAAGATCACATCTGTGAACGTTCGAAAGCGCTCGGGAAATGCTAAGCACCGTTCTCACTACTTTTACAATCACTTACCTGTCAGCGAAGAGCTGAGCTCGTCCTGGAATGCTGAAGAGAAAAGAGAGAGATTTGGGTTTGAAAACTGAAGCAAAGAGCTCTGCGGGTTGGATTCAGGTACCCCCTCCGCCTGCCTTGCTCCCTCTGCAGAAGGGAATTATTGGACCCAGCCTGTCACTTTCTCAAAAAGAATGAGTGCAAAAATAGTGAAGGCAGATTGTTTACTTCTGGCACTTCACCCCTTTCGCATAGCCCTCAGTGAGTTCCAGCATTTGAAAAGATAGAAGAAAAAAATTTAGGAGTAGGGAGTAGGTTTGCCAATTGAATGAATCATGGGTTTCTTTGCATAAGTTCCATACTCAGGGGTAATTTCCTGCAGGAGCGCACAGGAGTGGAGCTCCGGCGCTAAAGAGCCCAGGGGGCAGGCACATGCAACAAGCCCCATCCCCTGCTCCCAGCAGCCCTCAGTCAGAGCAAGAAGCAGCCAGGTAAGCTGCAGAGCTCCCCCCGCCCCCCCCCCCGGTCCAAAACAGTCCAGTGGCACCTTTAAGACCAACTTTTATTCAAGTACAAGCTCTCCCTCTCTGGGAGGACAAATCTGCACGCCCCCCCCCCCAATAGCTAGCAATCCAAAACAGACCAGTGGAGCCTGAGTGGTGGGTGTTGCCTTCTGACACACTCCCGGTGATGTCAGGGTGTGTGGCATATGCAAATGAGTTATGCTAATTAGTTATGCTAATGATCTCCTGCACCTCTTTTCTACGAAATGACCCCAGTCCATACTGTTATATCTAGCCTGGTCCAATTCATGATTGTTAATTGGGATTTTCCCCCTGTCCTACATGCTTTAGAACTGTGGCCTTAATTATCAGAGGCTCCTGTTTACAACTCTTGTCAAAGCCAAATTTCCCGCGGCTTCTTAAAGACCCACAACATCAGATCCTGGTTTTGACGGGATCTTAACTAACCATAATGAGAGAAGAAGATGAAGAAGAGAAGAGATTGGGTTTATACCCTGCCCTTCACTACCCAAGGGAGCCTAAGAGTGGCTTACAAACTCCTTTCCCTTCCCCTCCCCACAACCGACAACCTGTGAGGTAGGTGGGGCTGGGAGAACTCTTTCCGGAACTGTCCTTGAGAGAACCTGTGCCAGAACTATGTCTTGCCCAAGGTCATCCAGCCAGGTGCAAGTGGAGGAGTGGGGGATCAAACCCAGTTCTCCCAGATTAGAGTCGGCACACTTAGCCACTACACCAAACTGTCTCTATGTGGAGTGGTCTATGTGGAGAAATCACACTTGTCCTACTTTCATTGAACCAGGGCCGGTTCCAGGTTCTGGGGGACCCCATCTACCCACCACCAGTCCCCCAGGCCCTCCTCACTACCCCCACACCTGTAAGCCTCCCACCTGCCCTTCTTCTGCTCACAAAGTCCTACCATCACCCGTGTTCAGTTGCCTGCACCACCCTGCCACTGCCACCAGGAATGATGCCACCACTGTGCACCACCCACATGCCCTTCCTTTATGACTCTGGGCTGTTGAGAGCACAGGTGAAGACAGGTGGGATGGGAGGTGTGTGGGTGGGGGTCAGTGGCAGTGGGTCCCGGCAGCTGCCCCACCTGAGAGCATACTGATGCCAGACCTGAGTTGAACACATGAAATTCACCGCCACAGGAGGTGGTGGCGGCTACAAGCATGGACAGCTTCAAGAGGGAACTGGATAAACATGTGGAGCAGAGGTCCATCAGTGGCTATTAGCCACAAGGTATAGATAGGGACTCTCAGTCTGGGGCAAGTGATGCTCTGTCTTCTTGGTGCTTGGGGGGGGGCAACAGTGGGAGGGCTCCTAGTGTCCTGGCCCCACTGCTGGACCTCCTGAGGGCACCTGGTATTTTTGGCCACTGTGTGACAGAGTGTTGGACTAGATGGGCCATTGGCCTGATCCAACATTTGGCATCTCTTATGTTCTCTTATGTTCTGACGTTCAGGGTGTCATATAACGTCTGAACCAAGCCACTAACAGAGCTCCGGAGTTCATGTTCTTCCCGGTTTCTCCTTTTTCCTCCCTTTCCTCCACCCTCTTCCCCCCTTAGGTCCTAGAAAGCCGAGGCCTGTCTGTTCTGCTTGTGCTTCAACGTACATTGATGGCGACTGGAAGAACCAGGAATGATAAAATTAAACATACCGTCATAAGTGAGACAGGAAACCGACCTTGGCCACTGCCGCCGCCAATTACATACTGAGGAGAAAAGGGGAAGCCAATCAATTACAAGAAAGTCGAGGCCACCGGACTTCTTCTGTCGTCATAAAAGAGTTACAAGGAAGCAGAGGCGGCTTCTTCTGTGTCTTCTAAAATGGAAGGCTGGACCAAGGATATTCCACGGGCCTGGAGGAAACTCACAGGGGCCCTCTGAGCAGAATTACACCCTTCTGTGGCTTGACTTCCAAGGGTGTGACTCTGTATGGGGAGGGAATTGTGGGAGTCTTCGCCTGCTCTCAGGGGTCATTTCGTAGGAAAAGAGGTGCAGGAGTTCATTAGCATAACACATTAGCATAACTTATTTGCATATGCCACACCCCCTGACATCACCAGAAGTGTGTCAGAAGGCAACACCCACCGCTCAGGCTCCACTGGACTCTTTTGGATTGCTAGCTATTGGGGGGGAGGAACATGCAGATCTGCCCTTGCAGAGGAGGGAGAGCTTGTACCTGAATAAAAGTTGGTCTTAAAGATGCCACTGGACTGTTTTGGACCGGGGGGGGGGGGCTCTTCAAATTACCTGACTCCTTCTTCTTGCTCTGACTGAGGGCTGCTGGGAGCAGGGGGTGGGGCTTGTTGCATGTGCCCACCCCCTGGGCTCTTTACTGCCGGAGCTCCGCTCCTGTGCGCTCCTGCAGGAAATGACCCCTGCCTGCTCTCAACTAGGTAATTTCCAATGAGGGCTGCTCCGTCTTGTTCACACATTGCCTTTAAAACTGCTGGCCCCAGCTTCAGTTCCTGGCCCTTCCACCTGTTCTAATCAAGACCAGGAGAGGTTTTTGCAAGAAAAGGGATGGGGCCAGACACTGGGGCCTGCAGGCTTTAAGCAAACATGTGAACAAGACAAGGGACATAAGAGAGAGAAATTCTCTTTCACCCATAGGAGCTGCCTTCTAGGTGTATCCATAGCCTTGCAAGGTGCACATTTTGGGCAGGCGTTCCCATGCCAGTCCGGCTCTCCTATCCGTCCTTGTTCCTGGGCTGGTGGAAAAAATGGGGGGGCGGACAGAAATGACATTACAAAAACCCAGATGTGATCAGTGCATCTGCCAATGCTCTGGAATATCTCCCAAACTGAAAACTCTATGGTAATACCACAGAGTTTAGGGGGAAGTCCAGAGCGTCAGCTGATGCACTGACATCACATCCAGGTCTCCACCTGGATGTGATGTCGATACGTCACATGACATCATGTCTGCCTCTTGCCCTCCCCCCGGGAAAGCTGGGTGGCCATCTCTCCACCCTAGTATCCCTTGTGAAAGCCCCCTGAATGTCAAGATATGCGCACAACAGTTTTCACTCACACAGGTCTTCCTCAAGGGTGTGGAGTTTCTCGACCACATAGGCCACCACTGTGCCACGGGGGATCCGCAGGCTCTTCCTTTTCGTTCTCGTGTCCAAACCCTAGAGATCGGAGGACAGACTGTTACAGGTTCGGCAAAGTACCTTCCACCGAACTGTGAATGGATCAAGGGTAGGGGATCTACACCTGCAGGCCCAGTTCCAGGTTCTGAGGAGCCCTGGGAAGACACACCTCTGCCCACCGACATTTGCCCTACTCACGCCTCTCTTCCCATCTGCCCTCCCACTCACATGCCCCCACCTACTTGCAGGCCCCTAGTCAGGATTTCGTAGCTTGTAGGGAATTTTTTTTTCTGGTGAGGCTGGTGGGTCTGCCATTATTTTTATGTCAGCTCCAATCCGCCCCCGAGCCCAACCACCACCAGCCACCCCCTCTCCCTCCCATCCTGCAAGATTTAAAGGGCCTTTCAGCTGATCCACAGGGGAAGCACGTGGCCCACCAATCAACTGGAGGGCCCTTTAAATCTTGCGGGAGGGAGGGAGAGAGGGCGTGCACCATGCCCCCACTTCTTCTCAAAAGCATTTAAAGGATCCCTTTAAATGCTTTTGAGAAGAAGCAGGGGCCCGTGCCCGCGAACCCACCATTCTTCTCAAAAAAATCTTCTCCAAAAATCTTATCAAAAATCTTGTGGGGCTGGCCCTTTAAGGAAGGGGGCAGAGCCCCCCATCGCCCCACTGTAGCTACAGGCCAGCCTGCTTGGGAGCCCATTCTGCATCGCCTGTATACCACAGAGTTCCCAGTGATTCCTAGAGCTACCCTTTGTCACTTCCAGTAAGAACTTCTGGTAAGAACATGAGATTGCATTTAAAAGAAAAACATTCTCTCATGAAGTTGCCCCCTCCAACTCTCCCTAAAGTTGCCACTGCCTGGCAACCCTAGAAGTAGGACACTTGGCTTGGAATGTCTCCACATTCTGTGGACTCTCCCAATATGGTATGACTAGCAGTAAAGCCCGTTGTGAAAGCAATACAATGGGATCTAGAAAGAGGCTCTGGGGCAGTGCTCTGCCTTTGGGCAAACAGTGTTAATTTGCTGTGGTGACCTCAGCAGGGTATAATGACAGAGTCCACTGTTTTCTCCAGAGGAACTGATCTCTGCTCCCTGAAGAGCAGTTGTAATTTTGAGTGATCTGTAGCCCTCACCTGGAGATTGGCAACAATTGTTACCCAGGATGAAATGGCTGGTTTGGAGGGTGGAGTCTATGGCATTCTACCTGTCTGAGGTCCCACCCCTCTGCAAACCCCACCCTCTCCAGGCTCCACCCCTCAAATCCCCAGGAATTTGTCAGCATGTAGTTGGCAACCCCATCTCCTTCCCAGCTAACCATCAACCTACCATTATCTGCCCCTTTGACTTCAGCTGACGTCTGCCCTCCCTTCTGCAGAGCAGTTGTAATTCTGAGTGCTCTCCAGCCCTCACCTGGAGATTGGCAACAATGGTTCCCTATGTGGGACTGACTGGTTTGGAGGGTGGAGTCTATGGCAGTGTACCTGTCTGAGGTCCCACCCCTCCTCAAACCTCATCCTCTTCAGGCTCCATCCCTCAAATCTCCAGGAATTTCCCATCTGGAGTTGGCAACCCTATCAGGACTGGCCCCAATGTGTTTTCTCCCAAAGGCCAAAGTAGGTGACAGGACCAAGCTTAGTTGCCTACCAACAGGCACTGAGGGGAATGTAGGGTTGCCAGCTCTAAGGAGGGAAATACCTGGAGGTTTGGGGGGTGGATTCTGTAGAGGGCAGCATTGGGCGGGGAGGCGGAAGGACTCAGCAGGTATAATGTCATAGGGTCTACCCTCCAAAGCATCCATTTTCTCCAGGGGAACTGATCTCTGTCATCTGGAGATCAATTGTAACAGTGGGAGATCTCCAGGTCCCACCTGGAGATTGGCAACCCTAGGGGAAAGTCAGCTGCACAGCAGGGGGTTGAAGAGAATGGTTTGATGGCTGCTGGGCCAAGACTAAAATATCCTGGAAGTTGCCAACCTGGAGTTGGCAACCCTATGTCCTTTCCTGGCAACTATCAGCCAACGTTTATCTGCCTGTCAGTCTTAAGTTTTACAAACCCCCCCACACACACAGCCTCTGCCTAGGGAAAGGGCAGCTGACATCATTCTCCTCTCCCCTATGAGGTATGTTATGCAACTGAAAATCCCAACTGCCTTGCGGGGGAGGGGGGGAGTTTAAGGTGTGGAATGGAGTGAAGTCGAATCAACTTCCATATGCAAATGACCTTGGAACGCTGGGCGGGACTGCACAAAGCAGCCAGTCAACCCAGCTAGTGTCTTCTGAGTGGCAGTTCTTCCGGCCAAACACTAAAGGCGGGCATTTTAGAATTTTGGTGCCCACTACTCAATTATAATAAGAGAAAGATTGGCCCCCTCTCTAGGGTTGCCAGGTCCCTCGGGGGGGCTGGAAAACCCCCGCTCGATGGGTCCGTTCCCCACCAGCCCGGATCGGGCCGCCGGGCAGAAACCCACCCCCAAGGTGCCGGGAGCACGGAGACGTGCCCAGCATGATAACGTCACCCAGAGGTGATGTCATCGCATTGGACACGTTGTGGGGGGACGCTCTTATCATCCGAGGGAAAACTCAATGGTTTTCCCTCGAATGATAGTGGCCCCACCCCCAACGTGCCCGACCTGATGATGTCACTTCCAGGTGACGTCATCACACCGGGCACGTCTCCATGCTCCCGGCACTTTGGGGGTGGGGTTCCCCCCGCTGCAGCCAAGGTAAGAACTTGGCAACCCTACCCTTCTCCAATATTATTTTGCGACTGGCCCTGCCCCGGAAACAGCCATTTTGCATCTGCTGTCTTTTCTCAAAATCCCAAAATGGCCTCGCCGAATCAGCAAGCTTGGAGGCCTGGGGGATAAAAGAGGGAAGAGAAACAGGCCAAGCCGCAGACCTGTATCTTAAAGATCTCCACGGCGGTCACTTCTCCCTTGCCGCCTCCCTGGACGGTCTCTTCAATCAGCAGCGGCTCCATTATCTCAATGATTTCTGTCACGATGTAGAGCTGCAGCTTTGGGTAGATTTGTTGGATCAAGCCAAGGGATGTCTCGACTTTCCTAAAGGCGATAAGAGGATAGAAGAAGGTTAGCCCCTACTTCCCGAATAAGAAACACCCAGATCGGCGTGTCCTGTGTCATATAATGTGGAGCCAAATCGGGGTGGCATAACACAGAGTCTTTCCAAAAGTCCTGATGCCCTCCTGGGTGATCCAGCATGGCGTGGTGGTTAGGAGTGGCAGACTCTAATCTGGAGACCCGGGTTTGATTCCCCACTCCTCCTCCACATGAAGCCTGCTGGGTGACCTTGGGCCAGTCACAGTTCATTCCCTGAACTCTCTCAGCCACACTTACTTCGCAAGGTGCCTGCTGTGGGGGGAGGAAGGGAAGGAGATGGTAAGCCACTTTGAAACTCCTTAAAGCTGAGGGAAATTGGGTATCAAAGCCGACTCTTCTTCTTCTTCTACCCACTTGGGGAGTCCACTGCTCTCCACAGCCTAGTTCCCAGGAGCCATGGAGTAACTTAAAGGCAGCCAGGGTTGTCAACTCCAGGTTCAGAAATATCTGGAAAATGGGCAATTGTATAAATGGGCAATTTTCTCAGTGGAGGGAGCAGTGGGGTACTGCAGGGATCAGTACTTGGTCCACTGTTTTTTAACTTGTTCATTAATGATTTGAAGTTGGGAGTAAGCAGTGAAGTGGCTAAATTTGCGGATGATACGAAGTTATTCCGGGTGGTGAAAACCAGTGAGGATTATGAGGCACTCCAAAGGGATCTGTCAAAGATGGGCGAGTGGGCGTCAACATGGCAAATGGGGTTCAATGTGGCCAAGTGCAAGGTGATGCACATTGGAGTCAAAAATCCTAAATATAAATACACATTGATGGGGTCTGAACTGGCAGAGACTGATCAAGAGAGAGATCTTGGAGTTCTAGTAGATAACTCACTGAAAATGTCGAGACAGTGTGTGACTGCAATAAAGAAGGCCAATGCTATGCTGGGGATTATTAGGAAGGGTATTGAAAACAGATCAGCCAATATCATAATGCCCCTTTATAAATCAATGGTGAGACCTCATTTGGAATACTGTGTGCAGTTCTGGTCACCACACCTTTAAAAGAATATTATAGCTTTGGAAAAAGTGCAGAAAAGGGCAACTCGAATGATAAAAGGGTTGGAACACTTTCCCTATGAGGAAAGGCTAAAGCGCTTAGGGCTCTTTAGCTTGGAGAAACGACAACTGAGGGGTGACATAATTGAGGTTTACAAGATTATGCATGGGAAAGAGCAGGTAGAGAAAGTACTTCTTCACCCAAAGAGTGATTAACACATGGAATTCACTGCCACAGGAGGTGGCGGCGGCTACAAGCATGGACGGCTTCAAAAGGGAATTAGATAAGCATATGGAGCAGAGGTCCATCAGTGCCTATTAGCCACAAGGTATAGCTAGGGGCTCTAGGGCAAGTGATGCTCTGTCTTCTTGGTGCTTGGGGGGGGGGTCAACAGTGGGAGGGCTTCTCATGTCCTGGCCCCACTGCTGGACCTCCTGATCGCACTGGTATTTCTGGCCACTGTGTGACACAGAGTGTTGGACTGGAGGGGCCTTTGGCCTGATCCAACATTGGCGTCTGTTATGTTCTTATGAGGGTGGGGCCTGGGAAGACGGGGTTTAGGGAGAGGAGGGACCTTGGTGGAGCATAAGGCCATACAATCCACCTTCCACAGCAGCCATTTTCGCAAGGAGAAGTGGATTAAATGTTTGAATGAGTAACTATTAATAAAGCAGAGTCCAATGGCATCTTTAGGAGCTGCGGTGGCTCAAGTGGTGAAGACGCTGAACTGCAGGCTATGGAAGGTCAGTAGTTCAGCAGTTCGAGACCCGGGTGCCGCATGACGGAGTGAGCTCCCGTCTCTAGTTCCAGCTCCTGCCAACCTAGCAGTTCGAAAGCAAGAAGTTGCAAGTAGATAAATAGGTACCACTTCAGTGGGAAGGTAACAGCGTTCCTTGCGCCTCGGCATTTAGTCATGCCGGCCACTTGACCACGGAAACGTCTTCGGACAGCGCTGGCTCTTCGGCTTTGAAACGGAGATGAGCACCGCAACCCTAGAGTCGGATTTGACTGGCTTTCGAGCAAGGGAACCTTTACCTTTACCTTTAATGGCATCTTTAAGACCCACAAAGTTTTATTCAAGGTGTGAGCTTTCGTCTGCATGCACACTTCGTCAGACTATGAAGCCCCGGTCACAGGGGCCAGATAAAGCCGGGGGGGGGGGGGGGGGGGGCGGTTCGCCCCGGCGCAGTAACCCGATCACACAGTCCCCTGAGTCTCCGTGCTTCGGCTGTTAGCTGGCGATCACACAGCGATGCTGCAGCGTGGCAAAGAAGCAGCGCGGCGCAATCACACAAGTGTTTTGCATTTGTGTGCATGCGCAGTTCCGCGGACCAGCACTGTTTTCAGTTTCATGTTTGTGCGCATGCGCTTACGAAAAACATCCGGTTTGCAATGGGACGTGGACGGGCGCCGGATGCCACAGGATACTAGCGCTCCCGCGATCAGACGCCTGCCTGTGCGGTGCGTTTTCCGGATACTTGTGCACTTTCCTTGGTAGTTTTTAACTCTGCATCTTCAGCGGGACGCCACGGGTTGGCCACGGGTGTGCTACACTTCCCAGATGTTGTGGTGTGATCATGCCCCAAAAATCTACTGGACATTCGTGCCTTTTGTGTGGCAAATTCTCCATGTGACCGGTGTCATAGTTGTATATATAGGCAGGGCTATTTTGGGGCAGGAACGCACAGGAACGGAGTTCCAGCTGGCTCCTGAGTTGGCCACGCCCAGCAGGAACTCATTAGCATAATAGGCCACACCTAACAGCAGAAACTCATTAGGATTGGCTACATTAGGGGTGTGTGGCCTGACATGCAAAGAAGTTCCTGCTTCAGAAAAAGCCCAGGGTTTTGACAACGAGGTAAACAGAATAAGAAGCAAAAGGTGGGTGTGGCTGGATGACCACACTTCTGGTAACATGGGGGGTGCGGCTTAATATGCCAATGAGCTGTGCTGTCAGGGGTGCGGCCTAATATGCTAATGAGTGTCTTCTGTTGGGTGTGGCCTGTTATGATAATGAGTTCCCGCTAGCCTTTTTCTACAAAAAAAGCCCTGTATATAGGAATGGTTTGTTAAATTAGCATGTAAAATAGTGAGGACACAAATTTTTAATATATCAAAAGAAAGGCAAGTTCGTTCCTGGTTATCATCTGTTTCCGTTCAGCTGGGAGGAAAAAAAACCATGGGTAATAAATATGTTAGAACTAGAGATTGATGTGCCCTAATCTGTGAGAATCCCATCCTTAGACCCCATCCATCTCCTTTCAAGCACGGAGGCGAATTTTACAGCATCTTGGCTCTGCAGAGTGTTGTCCTTGTCCCCCAGACAAAGAACGGCATTTAAATCTACCATTCCAAATTACATTACATATTTAATTATATTCTTAATTGCTGAACAACAACAAAAGAGTAGTAATAACATTTTGCTTTGATAAAATGTGGAGTTAACTGACAGGATCCTTTTCCTGGGGTACAGTGTTATTGTCAGAACCCACAGCCAACAACGAAGTACACGCATTCAGGAACGGTAATACTTTTATAGCAGAGCTATAGATGCAGTAACATAAGCACTGTTAAGAATGGCGGCGGCCCCATGGGCATTATAGGATATAGGGTATTCGTATGGACCCCCCCACAGCACCGGCCAATTAGGCACCCTCCGTGCGCGGGATAAAGCTTGGAGACCGTTAGGTAGCTAAAGCTGAGAACCAACACTCTCCCACGGCACCTAGGAAAAACCCAGACAATACAACTCCCTCCTGCACATCTGTATAGATAAGCAGGAAAAGCACAGAAAGGAATACAGTAGCAATTAACCAGACACAGACCAATCTCTCCAACCCCCATGGCAGCGTAGCTGACAGTTATGTCAGACCAACACGACTACCCACCTTAATTTAATAACAAAGCAATCTATGTCATTTGGAGAATAGCTGTCCATCTTGGAAACCTTCACCCACAAGGATTGGCAAGTGTAGATTAGATGACAGTAAAAGGAATGCGGTGCTCATCTCCATTTCCAAGCCGAAGAGCCAGGGCTGTCCGAAGACGGTTCCGTGGACATGTGGCCGGCATGACTAGATGCCATGGTGCACAGAACGCTGTTAGCTTCCCACCGAAGTGGTACCTATTTATCTACTTGCAATTTCTTGCTTTCGAACTGCTAGGTTGGCAGGAGCTGGGACCAGAGACGGGAGCTCACTCCGTCATGCGGCACCCGGGTCTTGAACTGCTGAACTACTGACCTTTCGTTCCGCAGTTCACCGTCTTAACCACTTGAGCCACAGCAGCCCCAGATTAGACTATACATGAGTGAAAATCTGGCCATGATATTTGACTGTTTAAAAAATCATGATGTCTGTGTGTGTGTGTGGGGGGAGAGACAATAGGGATCCAGCACTTGGTGCTTGGTTAGAATGGGTTTACTCTTCCCTTGCCACATTTCTCTGTTAAAAAAATAACTCTCCCACCACGCTGCATTAAGCCTTACTAAGGGGGTGGGGTAGAGTGCTCTAGAATATAGGGGCTGAAAGCAGCCCAAGGGGCTCATTTTTGGTCAAAGAAATCCCAAACAGTTAAGCCCATCTTCCCTCCTGGTGTGGCCTTCCGCATAACATATCTGCAGCAGTAGAAACCATGGCACTCCTTCACTGTGTGGACTTTGGCACGTGAGCTTATCAGACAAGGATTTGAACCCAGCACCTGTACGTCCAGAACCTTGTCTGGAGTACCACAGAATCATAGAAACATACAGTTGGAAGGGACCTCCGGGGTCATCTAGTCCAACCCCCTGCATAGCGCAGGAAATTCACAAATACCTCCCCCACACACACCGTCAGGGATTCATGATCCATGCCCAGAAGATGGCAAAAAAACAACAACACAAACACCACTCCAGGATCCCTGGCCAAACTGGCCTGGAGAAAAATGGCTTCCTGACCCCAAGGTGGCAATCAGCATTTCCCTGGGCGTGTAAGAAAGGGGCACAAGAACCAGCGGTCATTACCTGCAGGAGTGCCCAGGAGCAGAGCTCCGGCAGTAAAGAGCCCAGGGGGTGGGCACATGCAACAAGCCCCGCCCCCTGCTCCCAGCAGCCCTCAGTCAGAGCAAGAAGCAGCCAGGTAAGATGCAGAGCTCCCCCGCCCCCCCCCCCGGTCCAAAACAGTCCAGTGGCACCTTTAGGACCAAGTTTTATTCAGGGACAAGCTCTCCCTCCTCTGTGAGGACAGATCTGCAGGTCCCCCCCCCCCACGGACAGATCTGCATGTCCCCCCCCCAACAGCTAGCAATGCAAAACAGTCCAGTGGCACGTTTAAGACCAAGTTTTATTCAGGTACAAGCTCTCCCTCCTCTGCGAGGGCAGATCTGCATGTCCCCCCCCCAATAGCTAGGAATCCAAAACAGTCCAGTGGAGCCTTTAAGGCCAAGTTTTATTCAGGTACAAGCTCTCCCTCCTGTGCAAGGACAGATCTGCACCTCCCCCCCCCAATAGCTAGCCATCCAAAACAGTCCAGTGGAGCCTGAGTGGTGGGTGTTGCCTTCTGACACACTTCCGGTGATGTCAGGGGTTGTGGCCTATGCAAATAAGTTATGCTAATGAGTTATGCTAATGAGTTCCTGCGCCTCTTTTTCTACAAAATGACCCCTGACGAGAACTAAGTGCTGATGCAACCCTCCCTGCACTCCCACTCATGATCTGACTGAGTTCACAGAAGCAGTATCTGAATTCCTTGTTTCTCCAGAAAGAGCTGCTGACACACACACACGGATCTCCCGCAAAGGAAACAAACCGTGCCCGGACTGATCCAAGAAAGGAAGCTGAGCTCGGTTGTTGACCTCATAACTTGCTTCTGCCTTCCTGATCTCCACATCTCATCCTAGGGTTCCAACCTCCAGCCAGGGCTTGGAGATCTCCTGGGGTCACCACTGATCTCCAGACGACAGAAATCAGTTCCCCTAGAGAAAATGGCTGCTTTGGAGGGTGGCCTTATACGCTGCTGAGGCATCTCCCCTCCCTAAATCCCACCCTCCTCAAGGCTTCACCCCAAATCTCCAGGAATTTCCCAATCCAGAGTTGGCAACCCCATCTCACTTGGAAACAACTGCAAGGCTGAAGCCAGGGCTATTTTTGGGCAGGAACGCACAGGAACGGAGTTCCAGCTGGCTCCCGAGTTGGCCACGCCCACCAGGAACTCATTAGCATAATAGGCCACACCCAACAGCAGAAACGCATTAGAATTGGCTACATTAGGGGTGTGTGGCCTAACATGCAAATGAGTTCCTGCTACAAAAAAAGGCCCTGGGTTTTGACAACAAACAAGATAAACAGAATAAGAAGCAAAAGGTGGGTGTGGCTGGATGACCACACTTCTGCGAACATGGGGTGTGTGGCCTAATATGCTAATGAGCTGTGCTGTCAGGGGTGTGTCCTAATAAGCAAATGGATTTCTGCTGTCGAGTGTGGCCTATTATGCTAATGAGTTCCTGCTGGGCTTTTTCTACAAAAAAAGCCCTGGCTGAAGCTATGAGAGGATATTATTGAGGCCCGAGACCAACACCTTGTCCGTATCCATGGCAGCCCCTAATGCTCCAGCAGAAGAAAAGAAAAGCAGCCTGTGTAGTGTTTAGGGTGTCAGCCTAGGATCTGTCTCAGTAGAAAAGAGCAAGAGTCCAGCGGTACCTTAAAGACTAACAAAATTTGTGGCAGGGTATGAGCTTCCATGAGTCACCGCTCACTTCTTCAGATGCAGCTAGAATGGAGTCCATCTGTCATATATTTTGTAGAGTGGAGTGATTTCAGAACCGAATGACATTAGCATGCAAATGACAATAGCATGTGAATGACAATTAACAAGCGTGACTGGATTAGGTGTTATATGCAGAGGGGTAGTAGGCATGTAGAAATCAGCACTGGTAATGAGACAGGAAACCTAGGTCTCGATTCAGTCCAGGAGGATGCACTGTCTCGAGCTTCATTATCAGTTGCAATTCAGCCTAATATCTGGTTTGAATTCCTGCTCTATTATGAGAGCTCTCTGAGTGACCTTGCATAAATCCCCCTCTTTCAATCTAACCCACTTCAGAGGATGGTTGTTGCAAGGATAAAATGGAGGGGAGAATGATGTTGTAAACTGCTGTGGGCTCCGCCTTGGGGAGAAAGTGGGGTATAAATATCCACATAAACAAAAAGAGGGGTGGATCTTGAAGGAGACCCTTCCTGATCCCAACGATGATCGGGCTACCAGGGTCATGGGTTTACTCTTTGTGAATTTATTTCCATTTATTTATTTTTTCAAATTTAGATCTCGTCTCTCCCCCAGCGAATGCGGTTCAAGATGGCTAACAACCAAGCAATACATCATGATTTAACAGCTAACTGCAATATAGAATAGGATAATTTAAAACCAATATGAATAAACAACAGTAAAATCAGTACGGAGTTCTAAAAATATCAGTATCGAGAACTGCAAGCCCCCAAAATCTGGAAACTAGAGAGGAGAAATAACAGGAGCTGAACAGAGACTGGCTGATATAAACACAATCAGGTGAAAGCCCAATGTGTACACGGTGCATCATGCAAAGTAGATAGTTCCTCTTCTCAGTCCTGAACTCCCTGTGAATACGTTTTACTGGGTGGACCAGGGTTGTATTATTAGACCAAGAAAATGTCCTCTCTGATCCTCCTTTCCATCATGTTAATTATTGTACAACCCTGTCTCATTCCTCTTGTATTTAGTCCCGATATAACAATCTGTTGTTGCCCCAGATTATAGAATATTCAGGCATTCAAAAGCATGAGTGCGCTATGTACCCAGAGCAGAGCACATTCTGTCTTTAGTCTTGGACACTGGGGTGCACAGCCAATTATTTGCAGCAAGCAAATACGCACTTAGTTCTCGTGCACTTGTTGAGGAACCTCATTCAGCTGTACACTTGGGATGCTTGAATAACCTCTGATTCGCTCACGTACTGCTTGCTAATTACAAAAAAAGGTAGACAATTTTCCGACTGACTGTTTTTCTATAGTCAACTTGTTGGTGGCGGTTCGGCAGGCTGCCTCACTGTCATACTTCCTAACAATGACTACGACACCATCAGTTCTTGGAGCACGCCTGTCTGCGCACATCTGCAGTCCACTCCCCTCTGCGCATGGAAAAATGCCTCCAGAGAGGCCTAACATCCTACACGGATCCACCCAACATGGCTTTGAAACCAGCGTGGTGGTTCTCAGCCCTGTTTCCCGAGTGTTCCCAAGAGAGCACAGAGAAGAATCCCGTGGGCATTTTGTTCCCCCGGTTCCCATACTTTGGTAGCGACATGCAGAGGTCGATTCCGGGGGGATCGCGGGGGATTGCTGTTCCCCCGGGTGAGGTGCGGGGGGCGGGGCACATGACGAAGCCCCGCCCCCTGCTTCCAGCCACCCCGCTTCCGGCCCTCATTCAGCCAGGAGGAGGCAGGAGAAGAGGGAGGGTAAGTTGCTTCCTCCCAAATCGGCAGTGGAGCCGCAAGGCCGGCGGCGGCCGGGACCGTTGGGGGTGGGGGGCCTTCGCGGGGCTTCCTCGCACTCCCACCGGCCTTGCAGGTCTCATGGAGCTTGGCAGTGGAGCTGCAAGGCCAGGGGCGGCGGCCGGGACTGTTGGGGGCGGGGGGCCCCTTCGTGGGGTTTCCTCGCCAGGGCTCATAACTTAGTGGTGGGTGTGGCCTTATGACACACTTCCGGTGATGGCAGGGGGTGTGGCCTTATGACACATGTCCGGTGATGTCAGGGGGTGTGGCCTTATGACACACTTCTGGTGATGTCAGGGGGTGTGGCATATGCTAATGAGTTATGCTAATGAGTCCCCCTAGCTCTTTTTCTACTAAACGACCCCTGGCGACACGAGAAACAAATGCTCACCACAGGTCTCTGGTGTCCACATATGTTTTCCTCACCACCACTGGTGAGGAAGATAAGGAAGTGGCGCCCAAGCCACCAATGTCCACGCCCACAGACCGTATCTGAAGGCTCAGCCTCGCTCCCGATTTTTTGCACATGTTTGCAGAAAACAGTAGGGGCTCGGAGTGCTTCAACTCTGCAAAAACACAAGGCAAAATGAATCAAGATCCATGTGCCAAACGCATCTTCGTTCCCTGTCTCAACACCAAGGTACAAGAATCAAAAACCTTTTCATGGGTAGGGGTGCCAGCCTCCAGGCGGGACCTGGGGATCCCTCGGAATTACAGCTCACCTCCAGACTGCAGAGACCAGTTCCCTTGGCGTGAATGGCTGCTTTGGAGGGTGGACTCCATGGCATTATACCCACTAAGGTCCCCTATTGGGTTTATCCCTGTGAAATCCCAGGGCAAACTAAGGCCTTTTTAAATATCCAGGTAGGGAGAAATAAAGCAGGAAGTGTGTGTCTGTGTGTGTGCACGCTTGCACACATAGACCAGATCTGCACAACCTGAACAAACGAGGCTCCCTGATGCCGAGTCAGATGACTGGTGCCTCTAAAGGTAAAGGTTCCCTTGCTCAAAAGCCAGTCGAGTCCGACTATAGGGTTGCGGTGCTCATCTCCGTTTCAAAGCCGAAGAGCCAGCGCTGTCCGAAGACGTCTCCATGGTCATGTGGCCGGCATGACTAAACACCAAGGCACACAGAACGCTGTTACCTTCCCACCAAAGTGGTACCTATTTATCTACTTGCAATGTCTTGCTTTCGAACTGCTAGGTTGGCAGGAGCTGGAACTAGAGAGGGGGGCTCACTCCATCTTGCGGCAACTTGGGTCTCGAACTGCTGAACTACTGACCTTCCACAGCCTGCAGTTCAGCGTCTTAACCACTTGAGCCACCACAGCTCCTTCTGGTGCCTCTAGCTCACTATTATCTAGGCTACTCCGGATCTCAGGTCTCTCCCGGCTCTAGACCCCTTCAGAGGCTCAGGACTGAACCAGGGAATCTTCTGCGTGCAAAACCAAGGCCTCCTGTGACTCACCAACTCCAATATAACTATGCTGAAGGCCCACCGACATCTCTGTAACCCTCCTTTCCGCCTTGCCCATCTGAGATGGCAAAAGCATCTATGTGTTTTTGTTTCATGCATCTTTCTGATCCATCTCTGTTGTTCTGTCCCCAGTGAAAAATGCATGTAAAAAAAAATTGTGTGTGTGTGTGTGTGGAGTTGGATCTCTGCTACTTTACAACCCAAAACACACTACCGCCTAGGAAGGGTTGCCATATGGTTGCCAACCCCCGGGTGGCACCTGGAGATCCCCCTCAGTTACAATTGACCTCCGGAGAACCCAGATCACTTCCCCTGGAGAAAATGGCTGCCTTGGAGGGTGAGCATTATACTCTGCTGAGGTCTCTCCCCTCCCTGCCCTCCCTAGACTCCACCCCCCAATTCTCCAAGTATTCCCCTTCCCAGAGCTAACAATCTTTGGTTGCCAACAGGTCTGGAAAAAATGCCCCATCCATTGAATACAAGCTTTCAGTGCAGTCCTAAGAGCACTTTCCTGCAGGGGTCATTTCCTGCAGGAGCACACAGGAGCGGAGCTCCGGCAGTAAAGAGCCCAGGGGGCGGGCACATGCAACAAGCCCCACCCCCTGCTCCCAGCAGCCCTCAGTCAGAGCAAGAAGCAGCCAGGTAAGTTGCAGAGCCCCCCCAGTCCAAAACAGTCCAGTGGCACATTTAAGATCTTGTTTTATTCGGGTACAAGCTCTCCCTCCTCTGCAAGGACAGATCTGCACGTGTCCCCCCCCCAATAGCTAGGAATCCAAAACAGTCCAGTGGCACCTTTAAGACCAAGTTTTATTTAGGTACAAGCTCTCTCTCCTCTTTGAGGACAGATCTGCACGTCCCCCCCCCAATAGCTAGCAATTCAAAAGAGTCCAGTGGAGCCTGAGTGGTGGGTGTTGCCTTCTGACACACTTCCGGTGATGTCAGGGTGTGTGTGGCATACACAAACAAGTTATGCTAATGAGTTATGCTAATGAGCTCCTGCACCTCTTTTCCTACGAAATGACCCCTGCTTTCCTGTAATTCAGCCCCACTGAATAGATTTCAATAGGAGTCTCAAATAAATCTCCTTGGGAGCGTATTGATAATTTGTGGAAATGGGCATCCCCTGGCCATTAACATCCCATCCGTCTCCTGTTTAAAGGGAAAGGGCATTTTTCTCCAGGCAACCCAAGGCTGGATCCCGAACAAAGGTCTATCTATGCCAAAGTGGGGACTGGGTGTATCAGGAGGATCCAGGGCTTTGTTTTTGGGAAAAGAGGTGCCGGAACTCTCAAGAGAGAAATGGTTTTCAATCTGTACAATGAAAACTCATGACATTTTACACATTTTTATAAGAATTTTGTCAAGGAGGTTCCAGAACTCTGTATTAGCACATTCCCCCAGACAAAGAGACCTGGGAGGATCTATACATGATTGCTGGGCTCCCCGGTACAGGTGGACATAACGAGCCAGAAGGAAATCTGCCTCTGCACTCTTTTCATGTTGCCCTTGCAAGTGGAAACAGGAGCCACAAACTGTGCTCACTGGTTTCCTCCCTAGCATCATTCCCTCATACTTTTCACTGGCTAGTCCATACCAGTTGTTGCTGCTTTCGCCCTCAAGCCACAGCTGACTTATGGCGACCCCGCAGGGTTGTCAAGGCAAGAGATGTTCAGAGGGGTTTTTGCCATCGCCTGCCTCTGCAGAGCGACCCCAGAATTCCTTGGAGGTCTCCCATCCAAATACTTGCCAGGGCCAGCCCGTAGCCAGGATTTTGTCGGTTTGGGGGGGCATTTAAATGTTTAAGGGGGAAGTTAACTTACGGTTAATACTGGCCCCGGTCACACGGCAAAGTTGCCGCGAGAGAGGCACGGATGGTGGGCGGATTATCCGGGTGCGATCACACCCCAACATCTGGGAAGTGGAGCGTGCCCGTGGCTTACCGCCGACAATGGGAGTTTAAAAACTAGTACCTCCAAGGTACTAGTAAACGTTTGCCACGGGCTGCCTCCAGACACCCGTGGTGTGATCGTGCCGGCGAGCGGCATTCCCCTCCGGTCCCTCGTTTACCCGCAGGCGCCGAGGGAAGGACCCGTGGTGTGCTGCCGGTGCATCTGATCGCGTAATCGTGCATCAAACTGCGCCGGGGCAATTAGCCACGCCCCCCCCCCCCGCAATATCCGGCCCGTGTGACCGGGGCCTAAATTCATCTGAATGCCTGTCTTTAAAAGGGGGAGGCTCCAAGCCCGTTTCTAGCCCTTCCTTTCAAAAGACAGGGCAGCAAGCGTACCAGTTCTTAGGGGGGGAAACAGCTCAGAGAACATTGAATTGCCTTCAGAAGGCATCAAAATGCCTTCTAAGTTGCCTTCCACGGGGCAAGAAAGCTTCGAAGGGCATCTTCAATACATCTCCAACAACCCCCCCCCCTTTCTGCTAGCCCAGTCCTGCTGTAGACCACCTAGGCCATGGTGAGTCTTTCGAAAGCGTTTCCATGAGCCTTTGGGAAACATGCAAAAATACGATTTCTGGCATGGCTATTTGTGGGGCACGGCTTTTAATTAAGGGGGCAGGGCCCCCCACATGCCCCACTGTGACTACGGGCCTGGATTCTGAGAACGGAGGGGTACCAGCAGCTAGCTGAACAGACGGTCATCTGCCATGGCCATCAGAATGCACTTTGGTTCAAATTAAGGTTCCACAAACTTCTTGACTAGGGTTGTTAACCCCCAGATGGGGCTTGGGGATCTCCTGGAATTACAGAGACTACGGAGATCTGTTCCCCTGGGGGAAAATGGCAGCTTTGGACAGTGGACTTTAAAGCATTATATCCTGCAGAGGGCCACCCCAACCCCACTTCCCCCATTTTCCACCCCTAAGTCTCCAGGAATTCACTGCCGCAGGAGGTGTTGGCGGCTACAAGCATGGACGGCTTCAAAAGGGAATTAGAGAGGCATATGGAGCAGAGGTCCATCAGTGGCTATTAGCCACCACAAGGTATAGATAGGGGCTCTGGGGCAAGTGATGCTCTGTCTTCTTGGTGCTTGGGTGGGCCAACAGTGGGAGGGCTTCTAGTGTCCTGGCCCCACTGGTGGACCTCCTGATGGCACCTGGTATTTCTGGCCACTGTGTGACACAGAGTGTTGGACTAGATGGGCCATTGGACTGATCCAACATTGGCGTCTCTTATGTTCTTATGTTAATTTCCCCACCAGGAGTTGGTAACCTCATTCCTGTCTCCAAACCCACAATGGTGTTTTGTGAACGACCCACCTAGTTCCATTGTTGCTCCTTCCCGGAGTACGTCTGCCAACGTGAAATGGGTCGGGGAATATTTCCGAGGATGCCAAGGCAGCTTGGGCTGATCTCTCGTCACCAAAGAGAGGGGCCGGAAGCTCTCCGCGTATGCCAGGCTAGTCAGGGGAATGAGCTTCCTCTCGGAGTCCAGCTCCTGGATCAGCTGCTTGGCCAGCCGCTTAAACATCTTCCGCCGGTCAGCCAAAGGGGGCACGAACGAGATCAGCGAGACGGTAGCAAAGACAACCGACAGTCTGCAAGAACCAAAAATGAACCTGTGGATCTACGTACTCAGATCTGAATATCAGAGGACTAGTACAGTTTAGGGGAAACGGCAATTTATAAACTACAGGAAACATTCCATATGGTGAAGAAAAATAAATGCTATAACCAATGGTCCCTCTCAGCTGTGGGGTCCTGTGAGCAAAAATTCTACTTTGTGAGCTACTGGCATTAAAAGGTGTGAGCGAGCTATTTGGCCGCTGCGTAGATTAGTTTGCTCTGGAGCCGTCCTTCCTGAGCTAAGACAAAAATCTGTGAGCCAGAGGCTAAAAAACTGTGAGCTAGCTCACACTAACTCAGCTTAGGGGGGACACTGACTGTAACATATGCCATAAAATTTCACCTTCCTGAAAATAATTCAAAGCCCCATTGAAACCCATCCAAAGCAATCCCCCTAGGCTTCCCCAAGGCAACGCACACTATGAGGGCATATCTACGAGACAGATTTAATGGTCTAGTTTCATAATATATGCTTAAGCTAGGGACACCAGTCCTGGGGAATCTGCCAGAATGACAGCTCATCTTCAGACTACAGAGATCAGAAAATGGAACTCTGGAGGGTGGATTCTGTGGCAATTTACCCCACTGGGGTCCCACTCCTCCCCAGGCTCTACCCCCAAATCTCCAGGAGTTTCCCTACCTGAAGCTGGTAACCCCAATCCCCATACCCTGCTGGTAGCCAGGGGAGGACTGACAACCCTAGATTAAGCTAGAATCCAATTTACACATTACAAGAGTACACGGGTTGTTTCCAGAGCCCCCACCTGCAGTAGCAGTTAGATGTGAATTGTTGGGATTTCCCTAACAGGCTGGATAGCTCTCCCCCAGGAACGTTTCAGGTCAGGGAAACAGTGCAAGTGGAGGGGCCATCAACCCTAGCTGGCACCCTAGGCTCTGGGAGGAGAACTCGGGGGGGGGGGGTCGGGAACAAGGGATTCGGCATCACGACACCACTCCCAGCAGGAAACTGGAAGTGATGTAATCGCATCACTTTGTCAGAATCCACAGCCAACAACGAAGTACACGGATTCAGGAACGGTAATACTTTTATTGCAGAGCTATAGATGCAGTAACATAAGCACTGTTAGGAATGGCGGCGGGCCCATGGGCATAAAAGGATATAGGGTATTCGTATGCACACACACACACCCCGAGCACCGGCCAATTAGGCACCCTCCCGCACGCGGGATAAAGCTTGGAGACCATTAGGTAGCTAAAGCTGAGAACCAACACTCTCCCACGGCACCTAGGAGAAACCCAGACAATACAACTCCCTCCTGCACATCTGTATTGATAAGCATTTTGGCGCAAAGCAGAACAAGCACAGAAAGGAATGCAGTAGCAATTAACCAGACACAGACCGAGCTCCCCAACCCCCATGGCAGCATAGCTGACACACTTTCGGTTTCTGGAAGTCACACATCAGCCATGCCGAGTCATCTCCCTACCCCCATTTCCCATGGGGAACCAGGGAACGGGGGTCCAGGCAGGGAGGTCTCCCACTATACCTATAGTGAGAGAGACCTGGCCTCCCTAACTGATCCTGGACTCATTCTGGCAACTTTGTAATGTGTAAATTGGCATTTCCCCAGGGAACCTAGGTAGGGAATGAATCTAATTCAAGGGTGATGAAATGAGATCTCAACTCCCAGACCAAAGTACAAGTTCCAGGACTTATAGAGGTCTGAACCAGTGTTCCCTCTAAGCTGAGTTAGTGTGAGCTAGCTCACAGTTTTTGAGCCTCTGGCTCACACATTTTTGCCTTAGCTCAGGAAGGAGGGCCCCAGAGCAAACTAATTTATGCGGCAGCCAAATCTCCTGCTCACAACTTTAATGCCAGGAGCTCACAAAGTAGAATTTTTGCTCACAGGGCTCCATAGCTTAGAGGGAACATAGGTCTGAACTACTATAAGTTTGTGCAGATGCATCTTGGAAGGTGAAATATACTGAGTTCAGACGCGCAGGGTGGTCAGCTCCTAGTTTATTAGTGATTTCAGCAAGTAGGATATAAGACTTTAAAAATTCCCTGACCAAAGCCAGGTATTTAAGTATGTAAAAGGTTACACCCAAAACACACACCCACTCCCAACGATAGGCTATATACACAACATGGTTATTCCACTGGTTTACTCTAGGATCCCTATCTCCCTATTGGTCCATACTACATTGCTATCCCATTGGCTTATTCTAGGATCCCTGTCTCCCTATTGGTCCATAGAAGAAGAAGAGGAGGAGGAGGAGGAGATTGGATTTATATCCCGGCCTTCACTACCCAAAGGAGTCTCAGAGTGGCTTACAAACTCCTTTCCCTTCCCCACAACAGACACCCTGTGAGGTAGGTGGGGCTGAGAGAGCTCTGACAGAAACTGCTCTTTTTCAAGAAGAGCTCTGACAGAACTATGGCTTGCCCAAGGCCATCCAGCAGCTGCATGTGGAGGAGTGGGGAATCAAACCTGGTTCTCCCAGATTAGAGTCCGCACACTTAACCACGACACCAAACTGTGTTCCATTCTACACCAAATTGCTGTTCCATTGGTTTACTCTAGGATCCCTGGCTCCTTACTGGTCCATTCTAGGATCCGAGTCTGCTATTGTTATGGATCCTGTAGCTCTGCCCGAATTACACATCAGTCGAGTATGGTCTAGGCTCAATACATGACAGCAGGTATGTAGGATTGCCACCCTCCAGGTGACACCTGGAGATCTCCTGCACTTACGACTGATTTCCAGACAACCAAGATCAGTTTCCCTGGAGAAAATGGCTGCTTTGGAGGTGGACTCTAGGGCCTTGTGCCCCATTGAAGTCCTTCCCCTCCCCAAACCCCACCCTCCCTAGGCTCCACCCCCCAAATCTCCAGGTATTTCCCAACCCAGAGCTGGCAACATTAAGTATGCCCTAGACTCTCCAAAACTAAACAGGTTTACCTAAACAGCATGATAATAATAATAATAATAAGTCCGCATGGTCAAAGCAATGGTATTCCAGGGTTTATAAAGCGATATGTAATGTACGGGAGAAAAGTTAATATGGAATATACACAAAATGTTACATAAAAAATAAAGATTCAAAATTAAAAAAAAGCAATGGTATTCCCAGTAGTCATGTATGGCTGCGAGAGTTGGACTATAAGGAAGGCCGAGCGCCGAAGAATAGATTCTTCTGAACTAGGGTGCTGGAGAAGACTCTTGAGAGTCCCTGGGACTGCAAGGAGATCAAATCAGTCACTCCTAAAAGAAATCAACCCTGACTGTTCCCTGGAAGCAGCCCTGTAGCTAGGGTATTCTTTGGGAGGGGGCCACAGGGGGCCCACAAGCTAATTAAATGGAAGTACAGTGCAGGTGGTAAGTTGGAATACTTTGGGGGAAGCCCAGGAGGGAGGGGGCCCAGAAGAAACACTAGGGGGCCAGGCCCCATGGGCCCCATATTAGCTACGGGCCAGCCTGGAAGGCCAGATAATGAAGCTGAAGCTCAAATACTTTGGCCACCCAATGAGAAGGGAGCACTCCCTGGAGAAGACCCTGATGCTGGGAAAGATTGAAGGTCAAAGAAGAAGGGGACGGCAAAGGGTGAGATGGTTAGACAGTGTCAGAGATGCAACGAACATGAAACTGAGCAAACTTCAGAGGACCTGGCGTGATCTTGTCCACGGGGTCGCAGAGAGTCGGACTCGACTGTGCGACTGAACAACAACAACAGACTCTCCATACAATGTCACAGAAGATGCCTAACTAAGCACCTCTCCATTCTGAGGTGTATCTTTTTCCTCAGACACTTCTGTGGCAGGCCTAAAATCACCGCCTGGATCAGTTGGGCAGCCTCGAAACATTACTGAAAAAAATGGAAGTGGCAAGGGGGACTCGAAACAGCACAAGACATTTCTCACAAAACATTTAGGCCCATTGAAATTACTACAACAGGAAGTTTGGATCACATGCAACCTGGGGGTTCTTGGTTTATTTCCCGGTGGTTTAGCTTATTTTTAGCTAGAGAGAAGAAACCACTTCCCTGATCACGCAATCTCCCTTCGTTGTGCTTGCTGAAAATATGGAGGGGGTGTGTTGCTTTCAGAATGCTGCTCTGGCTTATACCTAGTTGGTATTTATTTATTTTTTTGTTCAGTCTCACAGTCGAGTCCAACTCTTTGCGACCCCATGGACCAGATCATGCCAGGCCTTCCGGTCTTCCGCCATCTTCTGAAGTTTGCTCAATTTCATGTTCGTTGCATCTATGACACTGTCTAACCATCTCATCCTTTGCCGTCCCCGTCTTCTTTGACCTTCAATCTTTCCCAGCATCAGGGTCTTCTCCAGGGAGTGCTCCCTTCTCATTTGGGGGCCAAAGTATTGGAGCTTCAGTTTCATTATCTGGCCTTCCAGGGCTGATTTCTTTTAGGATTGACTGATTTGATCTCCTTGCAGTCCAAGAGACTCTCAAGAGTCTTCTCCAGCACCATAGTTCAAAAGAATCTATTCTTGTATTCAGCCAGTAGGTAATATTTCTGGCCCTGTCTGCAAGGCTGAGCTAAATATCAAAAAAAGGTGAGTCTGACTGCATGAGAGGATGTGGAATTCCGAAGGAAAGGTACCAGGTTTGTCTTTTCCTCTCCCTGGTGTGCTTGGCTTGCATTTAACAGCCCTGTGAGTCAGAAACATAGAAGTGGCCAAGTTCCCCCAAACTGAGATACAGTTGTGGGAACTGCCATGTGCCAGCTGACGGATGTTCTGCTTATCATGCCTGTTTGGCCCTTTGAAGAACTCCAGGGGGGGCACAGGTGGAATTTCCGATTAGAAAAACCCAGACATTTCCATCAAGAAAACTTCTATTCTTTGTAGCACCTTGAAAAAACCAAAATCTGAAACTGCTTCTCTGGCAGCTTAAAATGTATCAGCGCGAAAAGAATAAGGTTGGTAGAGAGGAACCGGAATGAAAATGTACAATTATTGGCTTTTTAAAGTTGTTTTAAAATGTGGAACGGGGGGGGGGGGGATCTGGGAACAGGGATCAAATCATACTTCTACGAAGTTTCATTGATTCAGTGCTAAAACCAAACGGGCCTCGTGCGAAAGGGTTTCTTGGCTTTCCGGCCCCACATCACATCGATCCCACTGTAATTAGCAACGATTTCTCTAGCACTTTTCAAGACAGGAAGAAGTTTAGTGCCCGAGGTAAGGAGAGAAGAAGGACTCCTCTGGCAGAGGCCTGGGAGGGGGGCATTAAGGTAGCACAGCAGAATAAAGTTTCTGGCCACGGAGTGACACAGAGGGTGCGTTCAGACGGGGCGTTTCAGCCGGCATAAACTGTACCGGTTGGAACCATTGCAGTTTATGCCGGCTGAAACGTGATCACACTTACCTCCTGTTTGCGGAGCCCATTGCTGTATGCCCGCTCACACACAGCGGGCATTGGCGGTTTGTTTTTTTAAACTCAGTTTGTGCATGCACATAGGCAGCCATCCACAGAATGGCGATCTTCGCGCATGTGCAAAACACCCCGTCCAGAAAAGCATGCCCTGAAGAGAGGACTTACTTTTAAAGTTTAAAGAGCAAACTGGCCTCCCTGAGGTCCCGGTCTCCTTTAAAACGTTAAACTAAAGAACTTTTCTTTCTTTTTTTAAACAAACGCCGGGGCGAAGCTTCGCCCAAGCGCATATCGCCGACTGAACAAAAAAAATGGCGGGTGAAAATCGGAAGCCTCGGGCTTCCGAAAGGAGGTGGCTCTACAACGGTGGAGAGTGATCAGACGGGGGGTGTAAAGTGATTACAACCGTTGCACTCAGGATACCACCACTTGGGGACCTAGTGGCAGAATACAACGGTGTAAAGCTCTTTGCAACGGTTAGGGACGGAAGGCAGATGTTCGCCGTGTGAACGCCGGTAAGCACACCGATTCCAACCGGCACCTATACCGTTGTAAATGCCCCGTCTGAATGCACCCAGTGTGTTGGACTGGAGGGGGTCACTGGCCTGACCCAACAGAGAGCTTCTCTTATGTTCTTAGAGCTGAGCATAGGGGTGCCATGCCAGCCACCAGGTGGGATCGGGTTGCCGGGTTCTACCTAGCTACTGGCAAGTGGCTCCAGGGTCCGTCCCGGGATCTTCTGCTCATCATGTTGCTGATGGCGGGGGGAGTTGGCAACTGTAGGAATTTCCATTTTCTACTTCAGGCACCAAAACGTCTGGGACTCATCACAAAAGGTATGCCGATACAGCTCAACGGAACTTTATGGTTTCTTTCATGTTTATATAGATTTTTCTCCTTCTACAAAGTTAGCTGCTAGGGCTGCTTTCTCGGGAGAGCGGCAGCCATCTCTCTTCTCTCACCTGCCACTACTCCTTGAGCTGCAAACTCAAGTTCGACCCGGGTCTCGAACTGCTGAACTACCGACCTTCCACAGCCTGCAGTTCAGTGTCTTAACCACTTGAGCCACCGCAGCTCCACTGAGTACCTATTTACCTACTTGCAATTTCTTGCTTTCGAACTGCTAGGTTGGCAGGAGCTGGGGCCAGAGACGGGAGCTCACTCCGTCACGCGGCACACTCGGGTCTCGAACTGCCAAACTACAGATCGTCCGGACTGCAGCTCAGCGTCTTAACCTCTAAGCCACTGGAGCACCCGTTTTTAGATATAAGCCATGGGAAATCAAGAAGGATGCTGGGGTTGCCACAAGATGAACCCATCCTAGCACATTTATGATCTCCAGGGACAGCTCCCAGATCCATGTTCAGCCTAATAGCTGGATCACCTTCCTTGATTTTTGCCTCCCAAGGCAAAATACAACCACTGTTCTAACACTGTTCTTTTCACAAACCATTATGAGCATTCCTTGTGAAGAATACCCAAAAGCCAGCATAGGTTTTGGTGGGATGGGAAGAGCTACATCAAACGTCTGTCTGCACTGCTTTTCAGGGCAAACATAAGGCTTTCAAGAGACTGAAATCTACACACACACACACACACACACATACCAACAAATATGCCTACTTCCATTACAGAAATTTGGTAGGCTGTTTTCGTAGTCGTCGTCCTCTCCTCTGTGGCACCATTTTTAGGGCTTATCCTTTCTCTATGATCCCAGCCACTGAGGGATCACAGAATGAACGCTATGACTTTATATAACACTTTGTAGCAATTCAGATTTGGCTGTGTGACAACTGAGGGCAACTGAGAGCAAATAAAGCCAGTTCAGAGTCACTGACGGGCAAAGCCAATTAGGGGTGAGGGTGATGCTTTTTGTCTGTCAGTGCCTTCTCAGAGCCAGTTTGGTGTAGTGGTTAAGTGCGCAGATTCTAATCTGGGAGAACCCGGTTTGATTCCCCACACCTCCACATGCAGCTGCTGGCGTGACCTTGGGTCAGTCACAGTTCTCTCAGAGCTTCTCTCTCAAGAGCGGCTGAGAGAGCTCTCTCAGCTCCACCAACCTCACAGGGTGTCTGTTGTGGGGAGAGGAAGGGAGGGAGATTTTAAGCCGCTCTGAGACTCAGAGTGGGCGGGGTATAAATCCAATTCTTCTTCTTCTTCATTGATTGCTTAAAAGTGTTTTTCAAAAACACCCCCTAGGTATGAAAGCGACAACACTAACCATGGCATGCCGACTTATGCCGGCTTATCCCACAACCGCCTTGCAGTTTTGTGGTGTTTCAAAAACCAGCAATAACAGTGGGACAAATAAAATACATGTATATGCTCATTGCCAGTAATGCATCTGTCACTACTATTTTCAGCTCTCCTACTGACCACTCCAAAAAACAAAAGTCTTTGACTTACCAGAGTTCTTCTAATGTCCTTTGTTAACAACAACTACTTAGAACCTGTGTCAGCAGCAACTTCCCTTCAGATGTGCTTGCTATGCTGTGAGAAAAGAAACGCCAGACACTACTGATAAAGGGAAGTTATTCCCCTGTTCAATCCCCACCTCTTTTTTTATGACTCATGATTCATTCCGTCAGAGAGCAAACAAGTGCTGTGTTTTCATCATCAAAAGGTGATTCAAACATGTCAAGGCCAAGATCTGTCTTGGAGCTTTCTGTGGACATGGGATGGAAGCCATTCTTCCCCCAAAATGATCCCCTCAGGGTTGAGGGAAAGTATTCTGCACATCCTAGGCATGCCCAGGGGTCATTTCCTGCAGGAGCGCACAGGAGCGGAGCTCCGGCAGTAAAGAGCCCAGGGGGTGGGCACATGCAACGAGTCCCACCCCCCTGCTCCCAGCAGCCCTCAGTCAGAGCAAGAAGCAGCCAGGTAAGCTGCAGAGCCCCCCTGCTCCCCCCCTGGCCCAAAACAGTCCAGTGGCACCTTTAAGACCAAATTTTATTCAGGTACAAGCTCTCCCTCCTTTGCGAGAGACAGATCTGCACGTTCCTCCCCCCAATAGCTAGCAATCCAAAACAGTCCAGTGGCACCTTTAAGACCAAGTTTTATTTAGGTACAAGCTCTCCCTCCTCTGCGAGGGGCAGATCTGCACGTTCCTCCCCCCCCCCAATAGCTGGCAATCCAAAAGAGTCCAGTGGAGTCTGAGCGGTGGGTGTTGCCTTCTGACACACTTCCGGTGATGTCAGGGGGTGTGGCATATGCAAATGAGTTATGCTAATCAGCTCCTGCACCTCTTTTTCTACAAAATGACCCCTGGGCATGCCCCAAGGGTGAGCGTTAGCAATAAATATGGTTCTAGGGTTGCCAACCTTCAAGTGGTGGCTAGGGATCTCCTGGGATTACAACTGCTTTCCAGGCAACAGAAATTAGTTCACCTGAAGAAAATGGCCATTTTTGGAAGGTGGACTCTATGGCATTCTGGCGTTGAAGTCCTTCCCCTCTCCCAGTCCCGCCCTCCTCAGTCTCCATCCCCAAAATCTTCTCATCCAATTGGAAAATATCTGGGTGGATAGCCGTAGTTGCCATCTGTCTTTGTGGGATCGGGCGATCTGATGAGGAAATGTGAAAGCCAGTCATAAGAAGTCTATAACCCAAAAAAAAGAGGGGAGAAAATCTAAACCGACAAAGCACAAACCTCCAAGGAAGTTTAGAAAACTTATTGAGGGCCAAAAGTTAAAAAAAATAAGCAAGTATACAAAAAAGAGTGTTTATTACAAAGACATATAAAAACCTAGTAGGGGCCCAAATAAAGCCTCAAAAATGTTCAAAGTTACAAACACACACAGGTACATATGAGTTCTAGTTCGTGCTACTACTTCTGACACAAGGCCAGATATATTTGTGGCCCCAAATAGAAACTTTTTGGTGTGTCATTCAATTCCGTATCGGAAGTTAGTATATTTGGGTACAGTAACATATTTTTTTAATATTGGATGGAATTTTCAATTGAATTATTAAATATTAATCTAAAACATTTTTTATCTTTCTGTACAGCATTCCAATTTTGGTCCTATTTTATTTATTGTTAATTGCCTTACATGTGTTACCGGGACTCTGTCGCTTGTTGTATTTTGCACTATTTGACCTCCGAAGAAGGCTCTTGTGAGCAGAAACGCGTCAGGTCATATACTGTCTTTTTTGGTGTGTATTTGTAACTTTGAACATTTTATGAGGCTTTATTTAGGCCCCTACTAGGTTTTTATATGTCTTTGTAATAAACGCTCTTTTGTATACTTATGTTTTAAACTTTTGTCCATAAGAAGTCTATAAACCTGTGTACAGAGGGTTTTATTTGAGGTAGGTGCCTGATGGTATTCTAAATGTGTCAGGTACTAGAAAGTCCCACATCTTCCTCCTTGTCTTCCTCGTACCTTGTCCCTTTTGGTATTCATTTTAATTTCTCACAGCAAGGAGAAGCAGCCCTCTCCTGTCGTTTCTTTCACCTGGCTGGAGGTCCTGTTTTTGTTGTGGCAAAATAATTCCAAGTCATACCTCTAACCAGGGGTCATTTCATAGGAAAAGAGGTGCAGGAGCTCATTAGCGTGACTCATTAGCATAACTCATTTCCATATGCCACACCCCCTGACATCACCAGAAGTGTGTCAGAAGGCAATACCCACCGCTCAGGCTCCACTGGACTGTTTTGGATTGCTAGCTATTGGAGGGGGGGAGACATGCAGATCTGTCCTTGCAGAGGAGGGAGAGCTTGTACCTGAATAAAACTTGGTCTTATAGGTGCCACTGGACTGTTTTGGACCGGGGGGCCGGGGGAAGCTCTGCAGCTTACCTGGCTGCTTCTTGCTCTGACTGAGGGCTGCTGGGAGCAGGGGGCGGGGCTTGTTGCATGTGCCCGCCCCCTGGTCTCCTTACTGCCGGAGCTCTGCTCCTGTGTGCTCCTGCAGGAAATGACCCCTGCCTCTAACAAAGGCTGATTCTGCGCTGGCTTTTCCCTCCGTTGTTTTACGAAGCCCACATTGAAACAGAAATTTCACTTTCGAGGTCTTTGATCATGGGACTTAACTGTACCTTCTGTATAGATTTATGGCTGCTTCATGGCTGTTCAGGGGTGATTCTGCAGTCAGGGCTGCGTTGGCCCCGAGGTATTTGGATGTGGAGCAAATGCTAGATGCAGAATCGCCCATGGACAAACAGAGCCACACTGAAATCTCGGGTGCCGTGTACTTACTGACCTGTTGGCTGCTTAGGGGAGGGTGCTGGAGCTCGTCTCTCTTCCCCTTCCCACAGACCCGGCCAACCTCTCTCTCTGCAACATCTTCCTCCTCCCCGTCACCTTTGACACAGCCACCAGCTGGAAAGATGGCAGGGGGGGGGGGTAAGGTCAGACACTCATGTGGGGGAAAGGGCTAGAGAAAGGGGAAGGAAGGACAGTGAGAGGTGGCAAACGGAAGAGTCTTAAAAGGAAGGAGTGCGAAGGGGTGAAAGAGGGCAAAGAGAAGAAGGGAACTCTACTGGCTGCCCATCTGTTACCGGGCTCCATTTGAAGTACTGGCTATCACAAAGCCCTTTCATGGCCTTGGAACCTCGTATCTGCGAGATCACCTTTCATTCTGCTCCCCCACGACCGCTTTTCTCACTCGAGCAGGGTCCTCTGCAGGTGCCAAACTGCAAATGGGCAAAACTGACCACTGCCCGTGCAGGTGCCTTCTCCGCTGTGGCCCCCGCCTTGTGGAACGGCCTGCCCAAGGAGGTCAGAAAGCCCCCCCCGGCTTTCCGCAAATGAGGCCAAACGGAATGATTCAAGAAGGCTTTTCTATGCAGACAACAGACTTGCCCTGCACTGGATGATTCACAAAGTTACGTGGATATGTGATTAGGCACCGTGGCCTATACTACTCTGTATAGTTTGCAGTAAGTCGGATCCTACTATGTCATTTTGCTTCATTTAATGTGTCGTGCTGACAATTAGCTTTGCTTCAGTTCTGCTTTTATATCTCCGGTCGGTTCTGCAACCCCAGTCCTATCGCTTTGTTTATTGAATGCCCCGTGCTGTTGACCAATGTTCCCTCTAAGCTGTGGAGTCCTGTGAGCAAAAATTCTCCTTTGTGAGCTGCTGGCATTAAAGTTGTGAGCGAGCAATTTGGCTACTGCCTAAATTAGGTTGCTCTGGAGCCCTCCTTCCTGAGCTAAGACAAAAATGAGTGAGCTGGAGGCTAAAAAACTGAACTAGCTCACACTAACTCAGCTTAGAAGGAACACTGCTGTTGACTGTATGTACTCACTCTGGGTAATCCGCCTGGAGACCATGTGAGAAAGGCCGACTCAAAGAAAATAAACAAAAATAACGAGTAAGAAAGGAGTGTGGGGCAGCATGTATGCACCAGGAAACACATGGGGGGGGAGCCCACAGCCCCCAACGGTACCGTTTTGGTGATCGTGTCCCTATCTGCTTTATCATTCACAGGAAATCCAAATGGGACTTGCTTCACCTTTAAGCTCTGCTGATCATATTGTTATAGCCATAGTATTCTGTGCAAAATAGCCCCCACATCCCTACTCATAGGTATTTTGAAGTGTGCTTGCCAACTGCAATTCAAAGCAGTGCTCTTACTTTGCCTGGGGCGAAGTTAGGGTCAGTGTTCCCTCTAAGCTGAGTTAGTGTGAGTTAGCGCATGGAGTAGTGGTGAACAGACACTCAGGAGGTTATAAAGGCTATTTTAAAATGATGTTAAGTGCTACATGTTGTCAAACTCAGGTTTCATTTGCCATGGTTCTTGAGTTCTTTTTGGTTTTGTATGTCTCTTATCCGGTTTTCTTCTGGTTGGGAGGGGGGAGTTTGTGAGTGTGTGGTGTGGAGACTGCTTTGCTACAAGTTGCACTAGCTTCTAACTGCATTAAGTGGGACCTCCCTTCCCTGGGAAGAATGCATGCTTGACCTTGGACACCAGACACTGCTAGATACTAAGCTTGCAGGTACTGGGGGAGGGTTAACGGTGCACAGTAGATTTTGGCGGGCTGGATGTATTGGTGTGATTGGACTGGGCCAGGGGCCCCCGTTTGAACTATGTATAATACAAGAACTGGCGCCAAGGGAGTCAGTTCTGACACAGATCATCTTTATCTCTCACTGAACAAATCACTGCCAAGAGAGTGTTGTTGGGAGTAAGTTTCTTCAAGAGTCTGACACATATCTGACCTTGTAATACCGCTTTATTGTCTGCTTTATGCTTTGTTTCACATAACTGTTTTCTAATTTGCTTGTCTGCGCATATTACTCTGTTCCTACTGCATAGGGTTTTTTGTGGATCAAAAACTGGCTAATTAATAGAAAACAGAGAGTGAGTATAAATGGGCAATTTTCTCAGTGGAGGGTGGTAAGCAGTGGGGTGCCGCAGGGATCAGTACTTGGTCCAATGCTTTTTAACTTGTTCATTAATGATTTGGAGTTGGGAGTAAGCAGTGAAGTGGCTAAATTTGCGGATGATACGAAGTTGTTCAGGGTGGTGAAAACCAGGAAGGATTGTGAGGCACTCCAAAGGGATCTGTCAAGGATGGGCAAGTGGGTGTCAACATGGCAAATGGGGTTCAATGTGGCCAAGTGCAAGGTGATGCACATTGGAGCCAAACATCCTAAATATAAATACATGTTGATGGGGTCTGAACTGGCAGAGACTGATCAAGAGAGAGATCTTGGAGTCGTAGTAGATAACTCACTGAAAATGTCGAGACAGTATGTGACTGCCATAAAAAAGGCCAATGCTATGCTGGGGATTATTAGGAAGGGTATTGAAAACAGATCAGCCAATATCATAATGCCCCTATATAAATCAATGGTGTGACCTCATTTGGAATACTGTGTGCAGTTCTGGTCACCACACCTTAAAAAGGATATTATAGCTTTGGAAAAAGTGCAGAAAAGGGCAACTCAAATGATAACAGGGTTGGAACACTTTCCCTATGAGGAAAGGTTAAAGAGCTTAGGGCTTTTTAGCTTGGAGAAACGACGACTGAGGGGAGACATGATTGAGGTTTATAAGATTATACATGGGATAGAGCAGGAAGAGAAAGAAGTACTTTTCTCCCTTTCTCACAATACAAGAACTCATGGTTCAATGAAATTGCTGAGCGGTCGGGTTAGAACGGATGAAAGGAAGTACTTCTTCACCCAAAGAGTGATTCACACATCGAATTCACTGCCACA
>NW_015169200.1:613142-613805 GCF_001447785.1 Gekko japonicus
AGGGCTTCTAATGTCCTGGCCCCACTGGTGGACCTCCTGATGGCCCCTGGTATTTTTGGCCACTGTGTGACAGAGTGTTGGACTGGATGGGCCTTTGGCCGGATCCAACATTGGCGTCTCTTATGTTCTTATGTTGTTATCCATCTCTAGTGTCACTGACAATAATGGAGAACCAGAGAAGCCTTCTTTAGAATGGTTGACTTATGCACAGTAAAACTGAGAGCTTTTGGTTCCAGGAAAATGTGTCTGCCTGAAGAAGAATTTGTCGATACATGCAATTTTTGCCTAGGAAGTGTGTTGCTTGCTTTGATGCTTGCTGAAACACTTTGTGTGGGAAATACAACTGCCTGCTGCATTTCTCATGCCTGCTTTGATGCCTGCTGAATTACTCTTTGTGGAGAATATGACAGCCTGCTGCATCTTTCATCATTTATGACTGTTGCAACTTCCATTAGGCCTTTATCAGGAGCAAGATAGTCTAAAGCAGGGGTCCTCAAACTATGGCCCAGGGGCCACATGCGGCCCGCCGAAAACATTTATCCGGCCCGCCGGGTGTTTATCCTGCAATTGAGGGTCTCCTCTGTGGATTCCACCAAGGGCTCCTGGGAGGGCTGCGCGGGCGAGGGCTGTCTGGAAGAGCCCTGCTCGGAATTTGTTCATAGG